>NW_027043055.1:300000-515331 GCF_036013475.1 Columba livia
TTCTTTCTTACTTCTTTCTTTCTTCTTTCTTACTTCTTTCTTACTTCTTTCTTTCTTCTTTCTTACTTCTTTCTTTCTTCCTTCTTTCTTCTTTCTTACTTCATTCTTTCTTGTTTCTTACTACTTTCTTACTACTTTCTTACTTCTTTCTTACTTCTTTCTTACTTCTTTCTTACTTCTTTCTTACTTCTTTCTTACTTCTTTCTTCTTTCTTTCTTACTTCTTTCATACTTCTTTCTTACTTCTTTCTTCTTTCTTTCTTACCTCTTTCTTACTTCTTTCTTACTTCTTTCTTACTTCTTTCTTTCTTCTTTCTTACTTCTTTCTTTCTTCTTTCTTACTTCTTTCTTAGTTCTTTCTTCTTTCTTTCTCACTTCTTTCTTACTTCTTTCTTACTTCTTTCTTTCTTCTTTCTTACTTCTTTCTTTCTTCTTTCTTACTTCTTTCTTACTTCTTTCTTACTTCATTCTAACTTCTTTTTTCTTCTTTCTTACTTCTTTCTTACTTCTTTCTTACTTCTTTCTTACTTCTTTCTTTCTCCTTTCTTACTTCTTTCTTTCTTCTTTCTTACTTCTTTCTTCTTTCTTACTTCTTTCTTACTTCTTTCTTCTTTCTTTCTTACTACTTTCTTACTTCTTTCTTACTTTTTTCTTACTTCTTTCTTACTTCTTTCTTACTTCTTTCTTACTTCTTTCTTACTTCTTTCTTACATCTTTCTTCTATCTTTCTTTCTTCTTTCTTACTTTTTTCTTTCTTCTTTCTTACTTCTTTCTTACTTCTTTCTTACTTCATTCTAACTTCTTTTTTCTTCTTTCTTACTTCTTTCTTACTTCTTTCTTACTTCTTTCTTCTTTCTTTCTTACTTCTTTCTTACTTCTTTCTTTCTTCTTTCTTACTTCTTTCTTTCCTCCTTCTTACTTCTTTCTTTCTTCTTTCTTACTTCTTACTTACTTCTTTCTTAGTTCTTTCTTACTAATTTATTACTTATTTCTTACTTTTTTCTTACTTCTTTCTTACTTCTTTCTTACTTCTTTCTTACTTCTTTCTTTCTTCTTTCTTACTTCTTTCTTTCTTCTTTCTTACTTCTTTCTTACTTCTTTCTTACCTCATTCTAACTTCTTTTTTCTTCTTTCTTACTTCTTTCTTCTTTCTTTCTTACTTCTTTCTTACTTCTTTCTTACTTCTTTCTTACTTCTTTCTTCTATCTTTCTTTCTTCTTTCTTACTTCTTTCTTTCTTCTTTCTTACTTCTTTCTTACTTCTTTCTAACTTCTTTTTTCTTCTTTCTTACTTCTTTCTTACTTCTTTCTTACTTCTTTCTTACTTCTTTCTTACTTCTTTCTTCATTCCTTCTTACTTCTTTCTTTCTTTCTTCTTTCTTATTCTTTCTTTCTTCTTTCTTATTTCTTTCTTACTTCTTTCTTCATTCCTTCTTACTTCTTTCCTTCTTTCTTCTTTCTTATTCTTTCTTTCTTCTTTCTTACTTCTTTCTTTCTTCTTTCTAACTTCTTTTTTCTTCTTTCTTACTTCTTTCTTACTTCTTTCTAACTACTTTCTTACTTCTTTCTTACTTCTTTCTTAATTCTTTCTTTCTTCTTTCTTACTTCTTTCTTTCTTCTTTCTTACTTCTTTCTTACTTCTTTCTTTCTTCTTTCTTACTTCCTTCTTACTTCTTTCTTTCTTCTTTCTTACTTCTTTCTTTCTTCCTTCTTTCTTCTTTCTTACTTCATTCTTTCTTGTTTCTTACTACTTTCTTACTACTTTCTTACTTCTTTCTTACTTCTTTCTTCTTTCTTTCTTACTTCTTTCATACTTCTTTCTTACTTCTTTCTTCTTTCTTTCTTACTACTTTCTTACTTCTTTCTTACTTTTTTCTTACTTCTTTCTTACTTCTTTCTTACTTCTTTCTTACTTCTTTCTTACTTCTTCCTTCATTCCTTCTTACATCTTTCTTACTTCTTTCTTACTTCTTTCTTCTTTCTTTCTTACTTCTTTCATACTTCTTTCTTACTTCTTTCTTCTTTCTTACTTCTTTCTCACTTCTTTATTACTTCTTTCTTACTTCATTCTTTCTTCTTTCTTACTTCTTTCTTTCTTCTTTCTTACTTCTTTCTTAGTTCTTTCTTCTTTCTTTCTCACTTCTTTCTTACTTCTTTCTTACTTCTTTCTTACTTCTTTCTTACTTCTTTCTTACTTCATTCTAACTTTTTTTTTCTTCTTTCTTACTTCTTTCTTACTTCTTTCTTACTTCTTTCTTACTTCTTTCTTCTATCTTTCTTTCTTCTTTCTTACTTCCTTCTTTCTTCTTTCTTACTTCTTTCTTACTTCTTTCTAACTTCTTTTTTCTTCTTTCTTACTTCTTTCTTACTTCTTTCTTACTTCTTTCCTACTTCTTTCTTCATTCCTTCTTACTTCTTTCTTACTTCTTTCTAACTTCTTTCTTACTTCTTTCTTCATTCCTTCTTACTTCTTTCTTACTTCTTTCTTACTTCTTTCTTCTATCTTTCTTTCTTCTTTCTTACTTCCTTCTTTCTTCTTTCTTACTTCTTTCTTACTTCTTTCTTACTTCTTTCTAACTTCTTTTTTCTTCTTTCTTACTTCTTTCTTACTTCTTTCTTAGTTCTTTCCTACTTCTTTCTTCATTCCTTCTTACTTCTTTCTTACTTCTTTCTTACTACTTTCTTACTTCTTTCTTTCTTCTTTCTAACTTCTTTTTTCTTCTTTCTTACTTCTTTCTTACTTCTTTCTAACTACTTTCTTACTTCTTTCTTACTTCTTTCTTAATTCTTTCTTTCTTCTTTCTTACTTCTTTCTTTCTTCTTTCTTACTTCTTTCTTACTTCTTTCTTTCTTCTTTCTTACTTCCTTCTTACTTCTTTCTTTCTTCTTTCTTACTTCTTTCTTTCTTCCTTCTTTCTTCTTTCTTACTTCATTCTTTCTTGTTTCTTACTACTTTCTTACTACTTTCTTACTTCTTTCTTACTTCTTTCTTCTTTCTTTCTTACTTCTTTCATACTTCTTTCTTACTTCTTTCTTCTTTCTTTCTTACTACTTTCTTACTTCTTTCTTACTTTTTTCTTACTTCTTTCTTACTTCTTTCTTACTTCTTTCTTACTTCTTTCTTACTTCTTCCTTCATTCCTTCTTACATCTTTCTTACTTCTTTCTTACTTCTTTCTTCTTTCTTTCTTACTTCTTTCATACTTCTTTCTTACTTCTTTCTTCTTTCTTACTTCTTTCTCACTTCTTTATTACTTCTTTCTTACTTCATTCTTTCTTCTTTCTTACTTCTTTCTTTCTTCTTTCTTACTTCTTTCTTAGTTCTTTCTTCTTTCTTTCTCACTTCTTTCTTACTTCTTTCTTACTTCTTTCTTACTTCTTTCTTTCTTCTTTCTTACTTCTTTCTTTCTTCTTTCTTACTTCTTTCTTACTTCTTTCTTACTTCATTCTAACTTCTTTTTTCTTCTTTCTTACTTCTTTCTTACTTCTTTCTTACTTCTTTCTTCTTTCTTTCTTACTTCTTTCTTACTTCTTTCTTACTTCTTTCTTTCTTCTTTCTTACTTCTTACTTTCTTCTTTCTTACTTCTTTCTTCTTTCTTTCTTACTACTTTCTTACTTCTTTCTTACTTCTTTCTTACTTCTTTCTTTCTTCTTTCTTACTTCTTTCTTACTTCTTTCTAACTTCTTTCTTACTTCTTTCTTCATTCCTTCTTACTTCTTTCTTACTTCTTTCTTACTTCTTTCTTACTTCTTTCTTACTTCTTTCTTACTTCTTTCTTACTTCTTTCTTAGTTCTTTCCTACTTCTTTCTTCATTCCTTCTTACTTCTTTCTTACTTCTTTCTTACTACTTTCTTACTTCTTTCTTTCTTCTTTCTTCTTTCTTTCTTACTTCTTTCTTACTTCTTTCTTACTTCTTTCTTACTTCTTTCTTACTTCTTTCTTACTTCTTTCTTCTATCTTTCTTTCTTCTTTCTTTCTTCTTTCTTCTTTCTTTCTTACTTCTTTCTTACTTCTTTCTTACTTCTTTCTTACTTCTTTCTTACTTCTTTCTTACTTCTTTCTTCTATCTTTCTTTCTTCTTTCTTACTTCCTTCTTTCTTCTTTCTTACTTCTTTCTTACTTCTTTCTTACTTCTTTCTAACTTCTTTTTTCTTCTTTCTTACTTCTTTCTTACTTCTTTCTTACTTCTTTCCTACTTCTTTCTTCATTCCTTCTTACTTCTTACTTACTTCTTTCTTACTTCTTTCTTACTTCTTTCTTTCTTCTTTGTTCTTTCTTTCTTACTTCTTTCTTACTTCTTTCTTACTTCTTTCTTACTTCTTTCTTACTTCTTTCTTCATTCCTTCTTACTTCTTTCTTACTTCTTTCTTACTTCTTTCTTACTTCTTTCTTCTTTCTTACTTACTTCTTTCTTACTTCTTTCTAACTTCTTTCTTACTTCTTTCTTCATTCCTTCTTACTTCTTTCTTACTTCTTTCTTACTTCTTTCTTACTTCTTTCTTACTTCTTTCTTACTTCTTTCTTCTTTCTTTCTTACTTCTTTCTTACTTCTTTCTAACTTCATTTTTCTTCTTTCTTACTTCTTTCTTACTTCTTTCTTACTTACTCCTTACTTCTTTCTTCATTCCTTCTTACTTCTTTCTTTCTTTCTTCTTTCTTATTCTTTCTTTCTTCTTTCTTATTTCTTTCTTACTTCTTTCTTCATTCCTTCTTACTTCTTTCCTTCTTTCTTCTTTCTTATTCTTTCTTTCTTCTTTCTTACTTCTTTCTTACTTCTTTCTTACTTCTTTCTTCATTCCTTCTTACTTCTTTCTTACTTCTTTCTTACTTCTTTCTTACTTCTTTCTTACTTCTTTCTTACTTCTTTCTTCATTCCTTCTTACTTCTTTCTTACTTCTTTCTTACTTCTTTCTTCTTTCTTTCTTACTTCTTTCTTACTTCTTTCTTACTTCTTTCTTACTTCATTCTTTCTTCTTTCTTACTTCTTTCTTTCTTCTTTCTTACTTCTTTCTTAGTTCTTTCTTCTTTCTTTCTCACTTCTTTCTTACTTCTTTCTTACTTCTTTCTTACTTCTTTCTTTCTTCTTTCTTACTTCTTTCTTTCTTCTTTCTTACTTCTTTCTTACTTCTTTCTTACTTCATTCTAACTTCTTTTTTCTTCTTTCTTACTTCTTTCTTACTTCTTTCTTACTTCTTTCTTCTTTCTTTCTTACTTCTTTCTTACTTCTTTCTTACTTCTTTCTTTCTTCTTTCTTACTTCTTACTTTCTTCTTTCTTACTTCTTTCTTACTTCTTTCTTCTTTCTTTCTTACTACTTTCTTACTTCTTTCTTACTTCTTTCTTACTTCTTTCTCTCTTCTTTCTTACTTCTTTCTTACTTCTTTCTAACTTCTTTCTTACTTCTTTCTTCATTCCTTCTTACTTCTTTCTTACTTCTTTCTTACTTCTTTCTTACTTCTTTCTTACTTCTTTCTTCTATCTTTCTTTCTTCTTTCTTACTTCCTTCTTTCTTCTTTCTTACTTCTTTCTTACTTCTTTCTTACTTCTTTCTAACTTCTTTTTTCTTCTTTCTTACTTCTTTCTTACTTCTTTCTTAGTTCTTTCCTACTTCTTTCTTCATTCCTTCTTACTTCTTTCTTACTTCTTTCTTACTACTTTCTTACTTCTTTCTTTCTTCTTTCTTCTTTCTTTCTTACTTCTTTCTTACTTCTTTCTTACTTCTTTCTTACTTCTTTCTTCTATCTTTCTTTCTTCTTTCTTACTTCCTTCTTTCTTACTTCCTTCTTTCTTCTTTCTTACTTCTTTCTTACTTCTTTCTTACTTCTTTCTAACTTCTTTTTTCTTCTTTCTTACTTCTTTCTTACTTCTTTCTTACTTCTTTCCTACTTCTTTCTTCATTCCTTCTTACTTCTTACTTACTTCTTTCTTACTTCTTTCTTACTTCTTTCTCTCTTCTTTGTTCTTTCTTTCTTACTTCTTTCTTACTTCTTTCTTACTTCTTTCTTACTTCTTTCTTACTTCTTTCTTCATTCCTTCTTACTTCTTTCTTACTTCTTTCTTACTTCATTCTTACTTCTTTCTTACTTCTTTCTTCTTTCTTACTTACTTCTTTCTTACTTCTTTCTAACTTCTTTCTTACTTCTTTCTTCATTCCTTCTTACTTCTTTCTTACTTCTTTCTTACTTCTTTCTTACTTCTTTCTTACTTCTTTCTTACTTCTTTCTTCTTTCTTTCTTACTTCTTTCTTACTTCTTTCTAACTTCTTTCTTACTTCTTTCTTCATTCCTTCTTACTTCTTTCTTACTTCTTTCTTACTTCTTTCTTACTTCTTTCTTTCTTCTTTCTTCTTTCTTTCTTACTTCTTTGTTACTTCTTTCTTACTTCTTTCTTACTTCTTTCTTACTTCTTTCTTCTATCTTTCTTTCTTCTTTCTTCATTCCTTCTTTCTTCTTTCTTACTTCTTTCTTACTTCTTTCTTACTTCTTTCTAACTTCTTTTTTCTTCTTTCTTACTTCTTTCTTACTTATTTCTTACTTCTTTCCTACTTCTTTCTTCATTCCTTCTTACTTCTTACTTACTTATTTCTTACTTCTTTCTTACTTCATTCTTTCTTCTTTATTCTTTCTTTCTTACTTCTTTCTTACTTCTTTCTTACTTCTTTCTTACTTCTTTCTTACTTCTTTCTTACTTCTTTCTTCATTCCTTCTTACTTCTTTCTTACTTCTTTCTTACTTCTTTCTTACTTCTTTCTTCTTTCTTTCTTACTTCTTTCTTACTTCTTTCTAACTTCTTTCTTACTTCTTTCTTCATTCCTTCTTACTTCTTTCTTACTTCTTTCTTCTATCTTTCTTTCTTCTTTCTTACTTCTTTCTTTCTTCTTTCTTTCTTCTTATTTACTTCTTTCTTACTTCTTTCTAACTTCTTTTTTCTTCTTTCTTACTTCTTTCTTACTTCTTTCTTACTTCTTTCTTACTTCTTTCTTACTTCTTTCTTCATTTTTTCTTCTTTCCTTCTTTCTTCTTTCTTATTCTTTCTTTCTTCTTTCTTATTTCTTTCTTACTTCTTTCTTCATTCCTTCTTACTTCTTTCCTTCTTTCTTCTTTCTTATTCTTTCTTTCTTCTTTCTTACTTCTTTCTTACTTCTTTCTTCATTCCTTCTTACTTCTTTCTTACTTCTTTCTTACTTCTTTCTTACTTCTTTCTTACTTCTTTCTTACTTCTTTCTTCATTCCTTCTTACTTCTTTCTTACTTCTTTCTTACTTCTTTCTTTCTTCTTTCTTACTTCATTCTTTCTTCTTTCTTACTTCTTTCTTTCTTCTTTCTTACTTCTTTCTTAGTTCTTTCTTCTTTCTTTCTCACTTCTTTCTTACTTCTTTCTTACTTCTTTCTTACTTCATTCTTTCTTCTTTCTTACTTCTTTCTTTCTTCTTTCTTACTTCTTTCTTACTTCTTTCTTACTTCATTCTAACTTCTTTTTTCTTCTTTCTTACTTCTTTCTTACTTCTTTCTTACTTCTTTCTTCTTTCTTTCTTACTTCTTTCTTACTTCTTTCTTACTTCTTTCTTTCTTCTTTCTTACTTCTTACTTTCTTCTTTCTTACTTCTTTCTTACTTCTTTCTTCTTTCTTTCTTACTACTTTCTTACTTCTTTCTTACTTCTTTCTTACTTCTTTCTTTCTTCTTTCTTACTCTTTCTTACTTCTTTCTAACTTCTTTCTTACTTCTTTCTTCATTCCTTCTTACTTCTTTCTTACTTCTTTCTTACTTCTTTCTTACTTCTTTCTTACTTCTTTCTTACTTCTTTCTTCTATCTTTCTTTCTTCTTTCTTACTTCCTTCTTTCTTCTTTCTTACTTCTTTCTTACTTCTTTCTTACTTCTTTCTAACTTCTTTTTTCTTCTTTCTTACTTCTTTCTTACTTCTTTCTTACTTCTTTCCTACTTCTTTCTTCATTCCTTCTTACTTCTTACTTACTTCTTTCTTACTTCTTTCTTACTTCTTTCTTTCTTCTTTGTTCTTTCTTTCTTACTTCTTTCTTACTTCTTTCTTACTTCTTTCTTACTTCTTTCTTACTTCTTTCTTCATTCCTTCTTACTTCTTTCTTACTTCTTTCTTACTTCTTTCTTACTTCTTTCTTATTTCTTTCTTCTTTCTTTCTTACTTCTTTCTTACTTCTTTCTAACTTCTTTCTTACTTCTTTCTTCATTCCTTCTTACTTCTTTCTTACTTCTTTCTTACTTCTTTCTTACTTCTTTCTTACTTCTTTCTTACTTCTTTCTTCTTTCTTTCTTACTTCTTTCTTACTTCTTTCTTACTTCTTTCTTACTTCTTTCTTCATTCCTTCTTACTTCTTTCTTACTTCTTTCTTACTTCTTTCTTACTTCTTTCTTTCTTCTTTCTTCTTTCTTTCTTACTTCTTTCTTACTTCTTTCTTACTTCTTTCTTACTTCTTTCTTACTTCTTTCTTACTTCTTTCTTCTATCTTTCTTTCTTCTTTCTTACTTCCTTCTTTCTTCTTTCTTACCTCTTTCTTACTTCTTTCTTACTTCTTTCTAACTTCTTTTTTCTTCTTTCTTACTTCTTTCTTACTTCTTTCTTACTTCTTTCCTACTTCTTTCTTCATTCCTTCTTACTTCTTACTTACTTATTTCTTACATCCTTCTTACTTCTTTCTTTCTTCTTTATTCTTTCTTTCTTACTTCTTTCTTACTTCTTTCTTACTTCTTTCTTACTTCTTTCTTACTTCTTTCTTACTTCTTTCTTCATTCCTTCTTAATTCTTTCTTACTTCTTTCTTACTTCTTCTTACTTCTTTCTTACTTCTTTCTTCTTTCTTTCTTACTTCTTTCTTACTTCTTTCTAACTTCTTTCTTACTTCTTTCTTCATTCCTTCTTACTTCTTTCTTACTTCTTTCTTCTATCTTTCTTTCTTCTTTCTTACTTCTTATTTACTTCTTTCTTACTTCTTTCTAACTTCTTTTTTCTTCTTTCTTACTTCTTTCTTACTTCTTTCTTACTTCTTTCTTACTTCTTTCTTACTTCTTTCTTCATTCCTTCTTACTTCTTTCTTTCTTCTTTCTTATTCTTTCTTTCTTCTTTCTTATTTCTTTCTTACTTCTTTCTTCATTCCTTCTTACTTCTTTCCTTCTTTCTTCTTTCTTATTCTTTCTTTCTTCTTTCTTACTTCTTTCTTACTTCTTTCTTCATTCCTTCTTACTTCTTTCTTACTTCTTTCTTCTTTCTTTCTTACTTCTTTCTTACTTCTTTCTTACTTCTTTCTTACTTCATTCTTTCTTCTTTCTTACTTCTTTCTTTCTTCTTTCTTACTTCTTTCTTAGTTCTTTCTTCTTTCTTTCTCACTTCTTTCTTACTTCTTTCTTACTTCTTTCTTACTTCTTTCTTTCTTCTTTCTTACTTCTTTCTTTCTTCTTTCTTGCTTCTTTCTTACTTCTTTCTTACTTCATTCTAACTTCTTTTTTCTTCTTTCTTACTTCTTTCTTACTTCTTTCTTACTTCTTTCTTCTTTCTTTCTTACTTCTTTCTTACTTCTTTCTTACTTCTTTCTTTCTTCTTTCTTACTTCTTACTTTCTTCTTTCTTACTTCTTTCTTACTTCTTTCTTCTTTCTTTCTTACTACTTTCTTACTTCTTTCTTACTTCTTTCTTACTTCTTTCTTTCTTCTTTCTTACTTCTTTCTTACTTCTTTCTAACTTCTTTCTTACTTCTTTCTTCATTCCTTCTTACTTCTTTCTTACTTCTTTCTTACTTCTTTCTTACTTCTTTCTTACTTCTTTCTTACTTCTTTCTTCTATCTTTCTTTCTTCTTTCTTACTTCCTTCTTTCTTCTTTCTTACTTCTTTCTTACTTCTTTCTTACTTCTTTCTAACTTCTTTTTTCTTCTTTCTTACTTCTTTCTTACTTCTTTCTTAGTTCTTTCCTACTTCTTTCTTCATTCCTTCTTACTTCTTTCTTACTTCTTTCTTACTACTTTCTTACTTCTTTCTTTCTTCTTTCTTCTTTCTTTCTTTCTTCTTTCTTACTTCTTTCTTACTTCTTTCTTACTTCTTTCTTACTTCTTTCTTCTATCTTTCTTTCTTCTTTCTTACTTCATTCTTTCTTCTTTCTTACTTCTTTCTTTCTTCTTTCTTACTTCTTTCTTACTTCTTTCTTACTTCATTCTAACTTCTTTTTTCTTCTTTCTTACTTCTTTCTTACTTCTTTCTTACTTCTTTCTTCTTTCTTTCTTACTTCTTTCTTACTTCTTTCTTAATTCTTTCTTTCTTCTTTCTTACTTCTTACTTTCTTCTTTCTTACTTCTTTCTTACTTTATTCTTCTTTCTTTCTTACTACTTTCTTACTTCTTTCTTACTTCTTTCTTACTTCTTTCTTTCTTCTTTCTTACTTCTTTCTTACTTCTTTCTAACTTCTTTCTTACTTCTTTCTTCATTCCTTCTTACTTCTTTCTTACTTCTTTCTTACTTCTTTCTTACTTCTTTCTTACTTCTTTCTTACTTCTTTCTTCTATCTTTCTTTCTTCTTTCTTACTTCCTTCTTTCTTCTTTCTTACTTCTTTCTTACTTCTTTCTTACTTCTTTCTAACTTCTTTTTTTTCTTTCTTACTTCTTTCTTACTTCTTTCTTACTTCTTTCCTACTTCTTTCTTCATTCCTTCTTACTTCTTACTTACTTCTTTCTTACTTCTTTCTTACTTCTTTCTTTCTTCTTTGTTCTTTCTTTCTTACTTCTTTCTTACTTCTTTCTTACTTCTTTCTTACTTCTTTCTTACTTCTTTCTTACTTCTTTCTTCATTCCTTCTTACTTCTTTCTTACTTCTTTCTTACTTCTTTCTTACTTCTTTCTTATTTCTTTCTTCTTTCTTTCTTACTTCTTTCTTACTTCTTTCTAACTTCTTTCTTACTTCTTTCTTCATTCCTTCTTACTTCTTTCTTACTTCTTTCTTACTTCTTTCTTACTTCTTTCTTACTTCTTTCTTACTTCTTTCTTCTTTCTTTCTTACTTCTTTCTTACTTCTTTCTTACTTCTTTCTTACTTCTTTCTTCATTCCTTCTTACTTTTTTCTTACTTCTTTCTTACTTCTTTCTTACTTCTTTCTTTCTTCTTTCTTCTTTCTTTCTTACTTCTTTCTTACTTCTTTCTTACTTCTTTCTTACTTCTTTCTTACTTCTTTCTTCTATCTTTCTTTCTTCTTTCTTACTTCCTTCTTTCTTCTTTCTTACTTCTTTCTTACTTCTTTCTTACTTCTTTCTAACTTCTTTTTTCTTCTTTCTTACTTCTTTCTTACTTCTTTCTTACTTCTTTCCTACTTCTTTCTTCATTCCTTCTTACTTCTTACTTACTTATTTCTTACATCCTTCTTACTTCTTTCTTTCTTCTTTATTCTTTCTTTCTTACTTCTTTCTTACTTCTTTCTTACTTCTTTCTTACTTCTTTCTTACTTCTTTCTTCATTCCTTCTTAATTCTTTCTTACTTCTTTCTTACTTCTTTCTTACTTCTTTCTTACTTCTTTCTTCTTTCTTTCTTACTTCTTTCTTACTTCTTTCTAACTTCTTTCTTACTTCTTTCTTCATTCCTTCTTACTTCTTTCTTACTTCTTTCTTCTATCTTTCTTTCTTCTTTCTTACTTCTTATTTACTTCTTTCTTACTTCTTTCTAACTTCTTTTTTCTTCTTTCTTACTTCTTTCTTACTTCTTTCTTACTTCTTTCTTACTTCTTTCTTACTTCTTTCTTCATTCCTTCTTACTTCTTTCTTTCTTCTTTCTTATTCTTTCTTTCTTCTTTCTTATTTCTTTCTTACTTCTTTCTTCATTCCTTCTTACTTCTTTCCTTCTTTCTTCTTTCTTATTCTTTCTTTCTTCTTTCTTACTTCTTTCTTACTTCTTTCTTCATTCCTTCTTACTTCTTTCTTACTTCTTTCTTCTTTCTTTCTTACTTCTTTCTTACTTCTTTCTTACTTCTTTCTTACTTCATTCTTTCTTCTTTCTTACTTCTTTCTTTCTTCTTTCTTACTTCTTTCTTAGTTCTTTCTTCTTTCTTTCTCACTTCTTTCTTACTTCTTTCTTACTTCTTTCTTACTTCTTTCTTTCTTCTTTCTTACTTCTTTCTTTCTTCTTTCTTGCTTCTTTCTTACTTCTTTCTTACTTCATTCTAACTTCTTTTTTCTTCTTTCTTACTTGTTTCTTACTTCTTTCTTACTTCTTTCTTCTTTCTTTCTTACTTCTTTCTTACTTCTTTCTTACTTCTTTCTTTCTTCTTTCTTACTTCTTACTTTCTTCTTTCTTACTTCTTTCTTACTTCTTTCTTCTTTCTTTCTTACTACTTTCTTACTTCTTTCTTACTTCTTTCTTACTTCTTTCTTTCTTCTTTCTTACTTCTTTCTTACTTCTTTCTAACTTCTTTCTTACTTCTTTCTTCATTCCTTCTTACTTCTTTCTTACTTCTTTCTTACTTCTTTCTTACTTCTTTCTTACTTCTTTCTTACTTCTTTCTTCTATCTTTCTTTCTTCTTTCTTACTTCCTTCTTTCTTCTTTCTTACTTCTTTCTTACTTCTTTCTTACTTCTTTCTAACTTCTTTTTTCTTCTTTCTTACTTCTTTCTTAGTTCTTTCCTACTTCTTTCTTCATTCCTTCTTACTTCTTTCTTACTTCTTTCTTACTACTTTCTTACTTCTTTCTTTCTTCTTTCTTCTTTCTTTCTTTCTTCTTTCTTACTTCTTTCTTACTTCTTTCTTACTTCTTTCTTACTTCTTTCTTCTATCTTTCTTTCTTCTTTCTTACTTCCTTCTTTCTTCTTTCTTACTTCTTTCTTACTTCTTTCTTACTTCTTTCTAACTTCTTTTTTCTTCTTTCTTAATTCTTTCTTACTTCTTTCTTACTTCTTTCCTACTTCTTTCTTCATTCCTTCTTACTTCTTACTTACTTCTTTCTTACTTCTTTCTTACTTCTTTCTTTCTTCTTTATTCTTTCTTTCTTACTTCTTTCTTACTTCTTTCTTACTTCTTTCTTACTTCTTTCTTACTTCTTTCTTCATTCCTTCTTACTCTTTCTTACTTCTTTCTTACTTCTTTCTTACTTCTTTCTTACTTCTTTCTTCTTTCTTTCTTACTTCTTTCTTACTTCTTTCTAACTTCTTTCTTACTTCTTTCTTCATTCCTTCTTACTTCTTTCTTACTTCTTTCTTACTTCTTTCTTACTTCTTTCTTACTTCTTACTTCTTTCTTTCTGACTTCTTTCTTACTTCTTTCTAACTTCTTTCTTACTTCTTTCTTCATTCATTCTTACTTCTTTCTTACTTCTTTCTTACTTCTTTCTTGCTTCTTTCTTTCTTCTTTCTTCTTTCTTTCTTACTTCTTTCTTACTTCTTTCTTACTTCTTTCTTACTTCTTTCTTACTTCTTTCTTCTATCTTTCTTTCTTCTTTCTTACTTCCTTCTTTCTTCTTTCTTACTTCTTTCTTACTTCTTTCTAACTTCTTTTTTTTTCTTTCTTACTTCTTTCTTACTTCTTTCTTACTTCTTTCCTACTTCTTTCTTCATTCCTTCTTACTTCTTACTTACTTATTTCTTACTTCTTTCTTACTTCTTTCTTTCTTCTTTATTCTTTCTTTCTTACTTCTTTCTTACTTCTTTCTTACTTCTTTCTTACTTCTTTCTTACTTCTTTCTTACTTCTTTCTTCATTCCTTCTTACTTCTTTCTTACTTCTTTCTTACTTCTTTCTTACTTCTTTCTTACTTCTTTCTTCTTTCTTTCTTACTTCTTTCTTACTTCTTTCTAACTTCTTTCTTACTTCTTTCTTCATTCCTTCTTACTTCTTTCTTACTTCTTTCTTACTTCTTTCTTACTTCTTTCTTCTTTCTTTCTTCTTTCTTACTTCTTTCTTCCTTCTTTCTTACTTCTTATTTACTTCTTTCTTACTTCTTTCTAACTTCTTTTTTCTTCTTTCTTACTTCTTTCTTACTTCTTTCTTACTTCTTTCTTACTTCTTTCTTTCTTCTTTCTTACTTCTTACTTTCTTCTTTCTTACTTCTTTCTTACTTCTTTCTTCTTTCTTTCTTACTACTTTCTTACTTCTTTCTTACTTCTTTCTTACTTCTTTCTTTCTTCTTTCTTACTTCTTTCTTACTTCTTTCTAACTTCTTTCTTACTTCTTTCTTCATTCCTTCTTACTTCTTTCTTACTTCTTTCTTACTTCTTTCTTACTTCTTTCTTACTTCTTTCTTACTTCTTTCTAACTTCTTTTTTCTTCTTTCTTACTTCTTTCTTACTTCTTTCTTAGTTCTTTCCTACTTCTTTCTTCATTCCTTCTTACTTCTTTCTTACTTCTTTCTTACTACTTTCTTACTTCTTTCTTTCTTCTTTCTTCTTTCTTTCTTTCTTCTTTCTTACTTCTTTCTTACTTCTTTCTTACTTCTTTCTTACTTCTTTCTTCTATCTTTCTTTCTTCTTTCTTACTTCCTTCTTTCTTCTTTCTTACTTCTTTCTTACTTCTTTCTTACTTCTTTCTAACTTCTTTTTTCTTCTTTCTTACTTCTTTCTTACTTCTTTCTTACTTCTTTCCTACTTCTTTCTTCATTCCTTCTTACTTCTTACTTACTTCTTTCTTACTTCTTTCTTACTTCTTTCTTTCTTCTTTATTCTTTCTTTCTTACTTCTTTCTTACTTCTTTCTTACTTCTTTCTTACTTCTTTCTTACTTCTTTCTTCATTCCTTCTTACTTCTTTCTTACTTCTTTCTTACTTCTTTCTTACTTCTTTCTTCTTTCTTTCCTACTTCTTTCTTACTTCTTTCTAACTTCTTTCTTACTTCTTCTTCATTCCTTCTTACTTCTTTCTTACTTCTTTCTTACTTCTTTCTAACTTCTTTCTTACTTCTTTCTTTCTGACTTCTTTCTTACTTCTTTCTAACTTCTTTCTTACTTCTTTCTTCATTCCTTCTTACTTCTTTCTTACTTCTTTCTTACTTCTTTCTTACTTCTTTCTTTCTTCTTTCTTCTTTCTTTCTTACTTCTTTCTTACTTCTTTCTTACTTCTTTCTTATTTCTTTCTTACTTCTTTCTTCATTCCTTCTTACTTCTTTCCTTCTTTCTTCTTTCTTATTCTTTCTTTCTTCTTTCTTACTTCTTTCTTACTTCTTTCTTACTTCTTTCTTCATTCCTTCTTACTTCTTTCTTACTTCTTTCTTACTTCTTTCTTACTTCTTTCTTACTTCTTTCTTACTTCTTTCTTACTTCTTTCTTCATTCCTTCTTACTTCTTTCTTACTTCTTTCTTACTTCTTTCTTACTTCTTTCTTACTTCTTTCTTTCTTCTTTCTAACTACTTTTTTCTTCTTTCTTACTTCTTTCTAACTACTTTCTTACTTCTTTCTTACTTCTTTCTTAATTCTTTCTTTCTTCATTCTTTCTTCTTTCTTACTTCTTTCTTTCTTCTTTCTTACTTCTTTCTTACTTCTTTCTTTCTTCTTTCTTACTTCTTTCTTACTTCTTTCTTTCTTCTTTCTTACTTCTTTCTTTCTTCCTTCTTTCTTCTTTCTTACTTCATTCTTACTTCTTTCTTCTTACTTTCTTACTTCTTTCATACTTCTTTCTTACTTCTTTCTTCTTTCTTTCTTACCTCTTTCTTACTTCTTTCTTACTTCTTTCTTACTTCTTTCTTTCTTCTTTCTTACTTCTTTCTTTCTTCTTTCTTACTTCTTTCTTAGTTCTTTCTTCTTTCTTTCTCACTTCTTTCTTACTTCTTTCTTACTTCTTTCTTACTTCTTTCTTACTTCTTTCTTTCTTCTTTCTTACTTCTTTCTTACTTCTTTCTTACTTCATTCTAACTTCTTTTTTCTTCTTTCTTACTTCTTTCTTACTTCTTTCTTACTTCTTTCTTCTTTCTTTCTTACTTCTTTCTTACTTCTTTCTTCTTTCTTTCTTACTACTTTATTACTTATTTCTTACTTTTTTCTTACTTCTTTCTTACTTCTTTATTACTTCTTTCTTTCTTCTTTCTTACTTCTTTCTTACTTCTTTCTTACTTCTTTATTCTTTCTTTCTTACTTCTTTCTAACTTCTTTTTTCTTCTTTCTTACTTCTTTCTTACTTCTTTCTTACTTCTTTCCTACTTCTTTCTTCATTCCTTCTTACTTCTTACTTACTTCTTTCTTACTTCTTTCTTACTTCTTTCTTTCTTCTTTATTCTTTCTTTCTTACTTCTTTCTTACTTCTTTCTTACTTCTTATTTTCTTCTTTCTTACTTCTTTCTTACTTCTTTCTTCATTCCTTCTTACTTCTTTCTTACTTCTTTCTTACTTCTTTCTTACTTCTTTCTTACTTCTTTCTTCTTTCTTTCTTACTTCTTTCTTACTTCTTTCTAACTTCTTTCTTACTTCTTTCTTCATTCCTCCTTACTTCTTTCTTACTTCTTTCTTTCTTCTTTCTTACTTCTTTCTTACTTCTTTCTTACTTCTTTCTTCTTTCTTTCTTACTTCTTTCTTACTTCTTTCTAACTTCTTTCTTACTTCTTTCTTCATTCCTTCTTACTTCTTTCTTACTTCTTTCTTACTTCTTTCTTACTTCTTTCTTTCTTCTTTCTTCTTTCTTTCTTACTTCTTTCTTACTTCTTTCTTACTTCTTTCTTACTTCTTTCTTACTTCTTTCTTCTATCTTTCTTTCTTCTTTCTTACTTCCTTCTTTCTTCTTTCTTACTTCTTTCTTACTTCTTTCTTACTTCTTTCTAACTTCTTTTTTCTTCTTTCTTACTTCTTTCTTACTTCTTTCTTACTTCTTTCCTACTTCTTTCTTCATTCCTTCTTACTTCTTTCTTACTTCTTTCTTACTACTTTCTTACTTCTTTCTTTCTTCTTTCTTCTTTCTTTCTTACTTCTTTCTTACTTCTTTCTTACTTCTTTCTTACTTCTTTCTTACTTCTTTCTTACTTCTTTCTTACTTGTTTCTTACTTCTTTCTTACTTCTTTCTTCATTCCTTCTTACTTCTTTCTTACTTCTTTCTTACTTCTTTCTTACTTCTTTCTTACTTCTTTCTTCTTTCTTTCTTACTTCTTTCTTACTTCTTTCTAACTTCTTTCTTACTTCTTTCTTCATTCCTTCTTACTTCTTTCTTACTTCTTTCTTACTTCTTTCTTACTTCTTTCTTACTTCTTTCTTACTTCTTTCTTCTTTCTTTCTTACTTCTTTCTTACTTCTTTCTAACTTCTTTCTTACTTCTTTCTTCATTCCTTCTTACTTCTTTCTTACTTCTTTCTTACTTCTTTCTTTCTTCTTTCTTCTTTTTTTCTTACTTCTTACTTCTTTCTTACTTCTTTCTTACTTCTTTCTTACTTCTTTCTTCTATCTTTCTTTCTTCTTTCTTACTTCATTCTTTCTTCTTTCTTACTTCTTTCTTACTTCTTTCTTACTTCTTTCTAACTTCTTTTTTCTTCTTTCTTACTTCTTTCTTACTTCTTTCTTACTTCTTTCCTACTTCTTTCTTCATTCCTTCTTACTTCTTACTTACTTATTTCTTACTTCTTTCTTACTTCTTTCTTCTTTCTTTCTTACTTCTTTCTTACTTCTTTCTAACTTCTTTCTTACTTCTTTCTTACTTCTTTCTTACTTCTTTCTTCATTCCTTCTTACTTCTTTCTTACTTCTTTCTTACTTCTTTCTTACTTCTTTCTTACTTCTTTCTTCTTTCTTTCTTACTTCTTTCTTACTTCTTTCTAACTTCTTTCTTACTTCTTTCTTCATTCCTTCTTACTTCTTTCTTAATTCTTTCTTACTTCTTTCTTACTTCTTTCTTCTATCTTTCTTTCTTCTTTCTTACTTCTTTCTTTCTTCTTTCTTACTTCTTATTTACTTCTTTCTTACTTCTTTCTAACTTCTTTTTTCTTCTTTCTTACTTCTTTCTTACTTCTTTCTTACTTCTTTCTTCATTCCTTCTTACTTCTTTCTTTCTTTCTTCTTTCTTATTCTTTCTTTCTTCTTTCTTATTTCTTTCTTACTTCTTTCTTCATTCCTTCTTACTTCTTTCCTTCTTTCTTCTTTCTTATTCTTTCTTTCTTCTTTCATACTTCTTTCTTACTTCTTTCTTACTTCTTTCTTCATTCCTTCTTACTTCTTTCTTACTTCTTTCTTACTTCTTTCTTACTTCTTTCTTACTTCTTTCTTCATTCCTTCTTACTACTTTCTTTCTTCTTTCTTACTTCTTTCTTCCTTCTTTCTTACTTCTTTCTTACTTCTTTCTTTCTTCTTTCTAACTACTTTTTTCTTCTTTCTTACTTCTTTCTAACTACTTTCTTACTTCTTTCTTACTTCTTTCTTAATTCTTTCTTTCTTCTTTCTTTCTTCTTTCTTACTTCTTTCTTTCTTCTTTCTTACTTCTTTCTTACTTCTTTCTTACTTCTTTCTTTCTTCTTTCTTACTTCTTTCTTTCTTCCTTCTTTCCTCTTTCTTACTTCATTCTTTCTTGTTTCTTACTCCTTTCTTACTACTTTCTTACTTCTTTCTTACTTCTTTCTTACTTCTTTCTTACTTCTTTCTTACTTCTTTCTTCTTTCTTTCTTACTTCTTTCATACTTCTTTCTTACTTCTTTCTTCTTTCTTTCTTACCTCTTTTTTACTTCTTTCTTACTTCTTTCTTAATTCTTTCTTTCTTCTTTCTTACTTCTTTCTTTCTTCTTTCTTACTTCTTTCTTAGTTCTTTCTTCTTTCTTTCTCACTTCTTTCTTACTTCTTTCTTACTTCTTTCTTTCTTCTTTCTTACTTCTTTCTTTCTTCTTTCTTACTTCTTTCTTACTTCTTTCTTACTTCATTCTAACTTCTTTTTTCTTCTTTCTTACTTCTTTCTTACTTCTTTCTTACTTCTTTCTTCTTTCTTTCTTACTTCTTTCTTACTTCTTTCTTTCTCCTTTCTTACTTCTTTCTTTCTTCTTTCTTACTTCTTTCTTTCTTCTTTCTTACTTCTTTCTTACTTCTTTCTTCTTTCTTTCTTACTACTTTCTTACTTCTTTCTTACTTTTTTCTTACTTCTTTCTTACTTCTTTCTTACTTCTTTCTTACTTCTTTCATACTTCTTTCTTACTTCTTTCTAACTTCTTTCTTACTTCTTTCTTCATTCCTTCTTACTTCTTTCTTACTTCTTTCTTACTTCTTTCTTACATCTTTCTTCTATCTTTCTTTCTCCTTTCTTACTTCTTTCTTACTTCTTTCTTACTTCTTTCTTACTTCTTTCTTACTTCTTTCTTACTTCTTTCTTACTTTTTTCTTACTTCTTTCTAACTTCTTTCTTACTTCTTTCTTACTTCTTTCATACTTCTTTCTTACTTCTTTCTATACTTCTTTCTTACTTCTTTCTTTCTTCTTTCTTCTTTCTTTCTTACTTCTTTCTTACTTCTTTCTTACTTCTTTCTTACTTCTTTCTTACTTCTTTCTTCTATCTTTCTTTCTTCTTTCTTACTTCCTTCTTTCTTCTTTCTTACTTCTTTCTTACTTCTTTCTTACTTCTTTCTAACTTCTTTTTTCTTCTTTCTTACTTCTTTCTTACTTCTTTCTTACTTCTTTCCTACTTATTTCTTCATTCCTTCTTAGTTCTTACTTACTTATTTCTTACTTCTTTCTTACTTCTTTCTTTCTTCTTTATTCTTTCTTTCTTACTTCTTTCTTACTTCTTTCTTACTTCTTTCTTACTTCTTTCTTACTTCTTTCTTACTTCTTTCTTACTTCTTTCTTCATTCCTTCTTACTTCTTTCTTACTTCTTTCTTACTTCTTTCTTACTTCTTTCTTACTTCTTTCTTCTTTCTTTCTTACTTCTTTCTTACTTCTTTCTTCTATCTTTCTTTCTTCTTTCTTATTTCTTTCTTTCTTCTTTCTTACTTCTTATTTACTTCTTTCTTAGTTCTTTCTAACTTCTTTTTTCTTCTTTCTTACTTCTTTCTTACTTCTTTCTTACTTCTTTCTTCATTCCTTCTTACTTCTTTCTTTCTTTCTTCTTTCTTATTCTTTCTTTCTTCTTTCTTATTTCTTTCTTACTTCTTTCTTCATTCCTTCTTACTTCTTTCCTTCTTTCATCTTTCTTATTCTTTCTTTCTTCTTTCTTACTTCTTTCTTACTTCTTTCTTACTTCTTTCTTCATTCCTTCTTACTTCTTTCTTACTTCTTTCTTACTTCTTTCTTACTTCTTTCTTACTTCTTTCTTCTTTCCTTCTTACTTCTTTCTTACTTCTTTCTTACTTCTTTCTTACTTCTTTCTTACTTCTTTCTTTCTTCTTTCTAACTACTTTTTTCTTCTTTCTTACTTCTTTCTAACTACTTTCTTACTTCTTTCTTACTTCTTTCTTAATTCTTTCTTTCTTCTTTCTCTCTTCTTTCTTACTTCTTTCTTTATTCTTTCTTACTTCTTTCTTACTTCTTTCTTTCTTCTTTCTTACTTCTTTCTTACTTCTTTCTTTCTTCTTTCTTACTTCTTTCTTTCTTCCTTCTTTCTTCTTTCTTACTTCATTCTTTCTTGTTTCTTACTACTTTCTTACTACTTTCTTACTTCTTTCTTACTTCTTTCTTACTTCTTTCTTACTTCTTTCTTACTTCTTTCTTACTTCTTTCTTCTTTCTTTCTTACCTCTTTTTACTTCTTTCTTACTTCTTTCTTACTTCTTTCTTTCTTCTTTCTTACTTCTTTCTTTCTTCTTTCTTACTTCTTTCTTACTTCTTTCTTCTATCTTTCTTTCTTCTTTCTTACTTCCTTCTTTCTTCTTTCTTACTTCTTTCTTACTTCTTTCTTACTTCTTTCTAACTTCTTTTTTCTTCTTTCTTACTTCTTTCTTACTTCTTTCTTACTTCTTTCCTACTTCTTTCTTCATTCCTTCTTACTTCTTTCTTACTTCTTTCTTACTACTTTCTTACTTCTTTCTTTCTTCTTTCTTCTTTCTTTCTTACTTCTTTCTTACTTCTTTCTTACTTCTTTCTTACTTCTTTCTTACTTGTTTCTTACTTCTTTCTTACTTCTTTCTTCATTCCTTCTTACTTCTTTCTTACTTCTTTCTTACTTCTTTCTTACTTCTTTCTTACTTCTTTCTTCTTTCTTTCTTACTTCTTTCTAACTTCTTTCTTACTTCTTTCTTCATTCCTTCTTACTTCTTTCTTACTTCTTTCTTACTTCTTTCTTACTTCTTTCTTTCTTCTTTCTTCTTTCTTTCTTACTTCTTACTTCTTTCTTACTTCTTTCTTACTTCTTTCTTACTTCTTTCTTCTATCTTTCTTTCTTCTTTCTTACTTCATTCTTTCTTCTTTCTTACTTCTTTCTTACTTCTTTCTTACTTCTTTCTAACTTATTTTTTCTTCTTTCTTACTTCTTTCTTACTTCTTTCTTACTTCTTTCCTACTTCTTTCTTCATTCCTTCTTACTTCTTACTTACTTATTTCTTACTTCTTTCTTACTTCTTTCTTTCTTCTTTATTCTTTCTTTCTTACTTCTTTCTTACTTCTTTCTTACTTCTTTCTTACTTTTTCTTACTTCTTTCTTACTTCTTTCTTCATTCCTTCTTACTTCTTTCTTACTTCTTTCTTACTTCTTTCTTACTTCTTTCTTACTTCTTTCTTCTTTCTTTCTTACTTCTTTCTTACTTCTTTCTAACTTCTTTCTTACTTCTTTCTTCATTCCTTCTTACTTCTTTCTTACTTCTTTCTTACTTCTTTCTTACTTCTTTCTTCTATCTTTCTTTCTTCTTTCTTACTTCTTTCTTTCTTCTTTCTTACTTCTTATTTACTTCTTTCTTACTTCTTTCTAACTTCTTTTTTCTTCTTTCTTACTTCTTTCTTACTTCTTTCTTACTTCTTTCTTACTTCTTTCTTACTTCTTTCTTCATTCCTTCTTACTTCTTTCTTTCTTCCTTCTTTCTTATTCTTTCTTTCTTCTTTCTTATTTCTTTCTTACTTCTTTCTTCATTCCTTCTTACTTCTTTCCTTCTTTCTTCTTTCTTTTTCTTTCTTTCTTCTTTCTTACTTCTTTCTTACTTCGTTCTTACTTCTTTCTTCATTCCTTCTTACTTCTTTCTTACTTCTTTCTTACTTCTTTCTTACTTCTTTCTTACTTCTTTCTTCATTCCTTCTTACTTCTTTCTTACTTCTTTCTTACTTCTTTCTTCCTTCTTTCTTTCTTCTTTCTTTCTTCTTTCTTACTTCTTTCTTTCTTCTTTCTTACTTCTTTCTTACTTCTTTCTTTCCTCTTTCTTACTTCTTTCTTACTTCTTTATTCTTTCTTACTTCTTTCTTTCTTCCTTCTTTCTTCTTTCTTACTTCATTCTTTCTTGTTTCTTACTCCTTTCTTACTACTTTCTTACTTCTTTCTTACTTCTTTCTTACTTCTTTCTTACTTCTTTCTTACTTCTTTCTTCTTTCTTTCTTACTTCTTTCATACTTCTTTCTTACTTCTTTCTTCTTTCTTTCTTACCTCTTTCTTACTTCTTTCTTACTTCTTTCTTACTTCTTTCTTTCTTCTTTCTTACTTCTTTCTTTCTTCTTTCTTACTTCTTTCTTAGTTCTTTCTTCTTTCTTTCTCACTTCTTTCTTACTTCTTTCTTACTTCTTTCTTTCTTCTTTCTTACTTCTTTCTTTCTTCTTTCTTACTTCTTTCTTACTTCTTTCTTACTTCATTCTAACTTCTTTTTTCTTCTTTCTTACTTCTTTCTTACTTCTTTCTTACTTCTTTCTTCTTTCTTTCTTACTTCTTTCTTACTTCTTTCTTTCTCCTTTCTTACTTCTTTCTTTCTTCTTTCTTACTTCTTTCTTTCTTCTTTCTTACTTCTTTCTTACTTCTTTCTTCTTTCTTTCTTACTACTTTCTTACTTCTTTCTTACTTTTTTCTTACTTCTTTCTTACTTCTTTCTTACTTCTTTCTTACTTCTTTCATACTTCTTTCTTACTTCTTTCTAACTTCTTTCTTACTTCTTTCTTCATTCCTTCTTACTTCTTTCTTACTTCTTTCTTACTTCTTTCTTACATCTTTCTTCTATCTTTCTTTCTTCTTTCTTACTTCTTTCTTTCTTCTTTCTAACTTCTTTCTTACTTTTTTCTTCATTCCTTCTTACTTCTTACTTACTTCTTTCTTACTTCTTTCTTTCTTCTTTATTCTTTCTTTCTTACTTCTTTCTTACTTCTTTCTTACTTCTTTCTTACTTCTTTCTTACTTCTTTCTTACTTTTTTCTTACTTCTTTCTAACTTCTTTCTTACTTCTTTCTTACTTCTTTCATACTTCTTTCTTACTTCTTTCTAACTTCTTTCTTACTTCTTTCTTACTTCTTTCTTCTTTCTTTCTTACTTCTTTCTTACTTCTTTCTTACTTCTTTCTTACTTCTTTCTTACTTCTTTCTTCTATCTTTCTTTCTTCTTTCTTACTTCCTTCTTTCTTCTTTCTTACTTCTTTCTTACTTCTTTCTTACTTCTTTCTTACTTCTTTCTAACTTCTTTTTTCTTCTTTCTTACTTCTTTCTTACTTCTTTCTTAGTTCTTTCCTACTTATTTCTTCATTCCTTCTTAGTTCTTACTTACTTATTTCTTACTTCTTTCTTACTTCTTTCTTACTTCTTTCTTACTTCTTTCTTACTTCTTTCTTACTTCTTTCTTACTTCTTTCTTCATTCCTTCTTACTTCTTTCTTACATCTTTCTTACTTCTTTCTTACTTCTTTCTTACTTCTTTCTTCTTTCTTTCTTACTTCTTTCTTACTTCTTTCTAACTTCTTTCTTACTTCTTTCTTCATTCCTTCTTACTTCTTTCTTACTTCTTTCTTACTTCTTTCTTCTATCTTTCTTTCTTCTTTCTTATTTCTTTCTTTCTTCTTTCTTACTTCTTATTTACTTCTTTCTTACTTCTTTCTAACTTCTTTTTTCTTCTTTCTTACTTCTTTCTTACTTCTTTCTTACTTCTTTCTTACTTCTTTCTTCATTCCTTCTTACTTCTTTCTTTCTTTCTTCTTTCTTATTTTTCTTTCTTCTTTCTTATTTCTTTCTTACTTCTTTCTTCATTCCTTCTTACTTCTTTCCTTCTTTCTTCTTTCTTATTCTTTCTTTCTTCTTTCTTACTTCTTTCTTACTTCTTTCTTACTTCTTTCTTCATTCCTTCTTACTTCTTTCTTACTTCTTTCTTACTTCTTTCTTACTTCTTTCTTACTTCTTTCTTACTTCTTTCTTACTTCTTTCTTCATTCCTTCTTACTTCTTTCTTACTTCTTTCTTACTTCTTTCTTACTTCTTTCATACTTCTTTCTTACTTCTTTCTTTCTTCTTTCTAACTACTTTTTTCTTCTTTCTTACTTCTTTCTAACTACTTTCTTACTTCTTTCTTACTTCTTTCTTAATTCTTTCTTTCTTCTTTCTTTCTTCTTTCTTACTTCTTTCTTTCTTCTTTCTTACTTCTTTCTTACTTCTTTCTTTCTTCTTTCTTACTTCTTTCTTACTTCTTTCTTTCTTCTTTCTTACTTCTTTCTTTCTTCCTTCTTTCTTCTTTCTTACTTCATTCTTTCTTGTTTCTTACTACTTTCTTACTACTTTCTTACTTCTTTCTTACTTCTTTCTTACTTCTTTCTTCATTCCTTCTTACTTCTTTCTTACTTCTTTCTTACTTCTTTCTTACTTCTTTCTTACTTCTTTCTTCATTCCTTCTTACTTCTTTCTTACTTCTTTCTTACTTCTTTCTTCCTTCTTTCTTTCTTCTTTCTTTCTTCTTTCTTACTTCTTTCTTTCTTCTTTCTTACTTCTTTCTTACTTCTTTCTTTCTTCTTTCTTACTTCTTTCTTACTTCTTTCTTTCTTCTTTCTTACTTCTTTCTTTCTTCCTTCTTTCTTCTTTCTTACTTCATTCTTTCTTGTTTCTTACTACTTTCTTACTACTTTCTTACTTCTTTCTTACTTCTTTCTTACTTCTTTCTTCATTCCTTCTTACTTCTTTCTTACTTCTTTCTTACTCTTTCTTACTTCTTTCTTACTTCTTTCTTCATTCCTTCTTACTTCTTTCTTACTTCTTTCTTACTTCTTTCTTCCTTCTTTCTTTCTTCTTTCTTTCTTCTTTCTTACTTCTTTCTTTCTTCTTTCTTACTTCTTTCTTACTTCTTTCTTTCCTCTTTCTTACTTATTTCTTACTTCTTTCTTTATTCTTTCTTACTTCTTTCTTTCTTCCTTCTTTCTTCTTTCTTACTTCATTCTTTCTTGTTTCTTACTCCTTTCTTACTACTTTCTTACTTCTTTCTTACTTCGTTCTTACTTCTTTCTTACTTCTTTCTTACTTCTTTCTTACTTCTTTCTTCTTTCTTTCTTACTTCTTTCATACTTCTTTCTTACTTCTTTCTTCTTTCTTTCTTACCTCTTTCTTACTTCTTTCTTACTTCTTTCTTACTTCTTTCTTTCTTCTTTCTTACTTCTTTCTTTCTTCTTTCTTACTTCTTTCTTAGTTCTTTCTTCTTTCTTTCTCACTTCTTTCTTACTTCTTTCTTACTTCTTTCTTTCTTCTTTCTTACTTCTTTCTTTCTTCTTTCTTACTTCTTTCTTACTTCTTTCTTACTTCATTCTAACTTCTTTTTTCTTCTTTCTTACTTCTTTCTTACTTCTTTCTTACTTCTTTCTTCTTTCTTTCTTACTTCTTTCTTTCTCCTTTCTTACTTCTTTCTTTCTTCTTTCTTACTTCTTTCTTTCTTCTTTCTTACTTCTTTCTTACTTCTTTCTTCTTTCTTTCTTACTACTTTCTTACTTCTTTCTTACTTTTTTCTTACTTCTTTCTTACTTCTTTCTTACTTCTTTCTTACTTCTTTCATACTTCTTTCTTACTTCTTTCTAACTTCTTTCTTACTTCTTTCTTCATTCCTTCTTACTTCTTTCTTACTTCTTTCTTACTTCTTTCTTACTTCTTTCTTACTTCTTTCTTACATCTTTCTTCTATCTTTCTTTCTTCTTTCTTACTTCTTTCTTTCTTCTTTCTTACTTCTTTCTTACTTCTTTCTTACTTCATTCTAACTTCTTTTTTCTTCTTTCTTACTTCTTTCTTACATCTTTCTTACTTCTTTCTTCTTTCTTTCTTACTTCTTTCTTACTTCTTTCTTTCTTCTTTCTTACTTCTTTCTTTCCTCCTTCTTACTTCTTTCTTTCTTCTTTCTTACTTCTTTCTTCCTTCTTTCTTCTTTCTTTCTTACTACTTTATTACTTATTTCTTACTTTTTTCTTACTTCTTTCTTACTTCTTTCTTACTTCTTTCTTTCTTCTTTCTTACTTCTTTCATACTTCTTTCTCCATTCCTTCTTACTTCTTTCTTACTTCTCTCTTACTTCTTTCTTTCTTCTTTCTTACTTCTTTCTTACTTCTTTCTTCTATCTTTCTTTCTTCTTTCTTACTTCTTTCTTTCTTCTTTCTCTACTTCTATCTTACTTCTTTCTTACTTCTTTCTAACTTCTTTTTTCTTCTTTCTTACTTCTTTCTTACTTCTTTCTTACTTCTTTCTTACTTCTTTCTTCTTTCTTTCTTACTTCTTTCTTACTACTTTCTTCTTTCTTTCTTACTTCTTTCATACTTCTTTCTTACTTCTTTCTTCTTTCTTTCTTACTTCTTTCTTACTTCTTTCTTACTTCTTTCTTACTTCTTCCTTCATTCCTTCTTACATCTTTCTTACTTCTTTCTTACTTCTTTCTTCTTTCTTTCTTACTTCTTTCATACTTCTTTCTTACTTCTTTCTTCTTTCTTTCTTACTTCTTTCTTACTTCTTTCTTACTTCTTTCTTACTTCATTCTTTCTTCTTTCTTACTTCTTTCTTTCTTCTTTCTTACTTCTTTCTTAGTTCTTTCTTCTTTCTTTCTCACTTCTTTCTTACTTCTTTCTTACTTCTTTCTTACTTCTTTCTTTCTTCTTTCTTACTTCTTTCTTTCTTCTTTCTTACTTCTTTCTTACTTCATTCTAACTTCTTTTTTCTTCTTTCTTACTTCTTTCTTACTTCTTTCTTCTATCTTTCTTTCTTCTTTCTTACTTCCTTCTTTCTTCTTTCTTACTTCTTTCTTACTTCTTTCTTACTTCTTTCTAACTTCTTTTTTCTTCTTTCTTACTACTTTCTTACTTCTTTCTTACTTCTTTCCTACTTCTTTCTTCATTCCTTCTTACTTCTTTCTTACTTCTTTCTTACTACTTTCTTACTTCTTTCTTTCTTCTTTCTTCTTTCTTTCTTACTTCTTTCTTACTTCTTTCTTACTTCTTTCTTACTTCTTTCTTACTTGTTTCTTACTTCTTTCTTACTTCTTTCTTCATTCCTTCTTACTTCTTTCTTACTTCTTTCTTACTTCTTTCATACTTCTTTCTTACTTCTTTCTAACTTCTTTCTTACTTCTTTCTTTCTTCTTTCTTCTTTCTTTCTTACTTCTTTCTTACTTCTTTCTTACTTCTTTCTTACTTCTTTCTTACTTCTTTCTTCTATCTTTCTTTCTTCTTTCTTACTTCCTTCTTTCTTCTTTCTTACTTCTTTCTTACTTCTTTCTTACTTCTTTCTAACTTCTTTTTTCTTCTTTCTTACTTCTTTCTTACTTCTTTCTTACTTCTTTCCTACTTATTTCTTCATTCCTTCTTAGTTCTTACTTACTTATTTCTTACTTCTTTCTTACTTCTTTCTTTCTTCTTTATTCTTTCTTTCTTACTTCTTTCTTACTTCTTTCTTACTTCTTTCTTACTTCTTTCTTACTTCTTTCTTACTTCTTTCTTCATTCCTTCTTACTTCTTTCTTACTTCTTTCTTACTTCTTTCTTACTTCTTTCTTACTTCTTTCTTCTTTCTTTCTTACTTCTTTCTTACTTCTTTCTTCTATCTTTCTTTCTTCTTTCTTATTTCTTTCTTTCTTCTTTCTTACTTCTTATTTACTTCTTTCTTACTTCTTTCTAACTTCTTTTTTCTTCTTTCTTACTTCTTTCTTACTTCTTTCTTACTTCTTTCTTCATTCCTTCTTACTTCTTTCTTTCTTTCTTCTTTCTTATTCTTTCTTTCTTCTTTCTTATTTCTTTCTTACTTCTTTCTTCATTCCTTCTTACTTCTTTCCTTCTTTCTTCTTTCTTATTCTTTCTTTCTTCTTTCTTACTTCTTTCTTACTTCTTTCTTCATTCCTTCTTACTTCTTTCTTACTTCTTTCTTACTTCTTTCTTACTTCTTTCTTACTTCTTTCTTACTTCTTTCTTCTTTCCTTCTTACTTCTTTCTTACTTCTTTCTTACTTCTTTCTTACTTCTTTCTTACTTCTTTCTTACTTCTTTCTTTCTTCTTTCTAACTACTTTTTTCTTCTTTCTTACTTCTTTCTAACTACTTTCTTACTTCTTTCTTACTTCTTTCTTAATTCTTTCTTTCTTCTTTCTCTCTTCTTTCTTACTTCTTTCTTTCTTCTTTCTTACTTCTTTCTTACTTCTTTCTTTCTTCTTTCTTACTTCTTTCTTACTTCTTTCTTTCTTCTTTCTTACTTCTTTCTTTCTTCCTTCTTTCTTCTTTCTTACTTCATTCTTTCTTGTTTCTTACTACTTTCTTACTACTTTCTTACTTCTTTCTTACTTCTTTCTTACTTCTTTCTTACTTCTTTCTTACTTCTTTCTTACTTCTTTCTTCTTTCTTTCTTACCTCTTTTTACTTCTTTCTTACTTCTTTCTTACTTCTTTCTTTCTTCTTTCTTACTTCTTTCTTTCTTCTTTCTTACTTCTTTCTTACTTCTTTCTTCTATCTTTCTTTCTTCTTTCTTACTTCCTTCTTTCTTCTTTCTTACTTCTTTCTTACTTCTTTCTTACTTCTTTCTAACTTCTTTTTTCTTCTTTCTTACTTCTTTCTTACTTCTTTCTTACTTCTTTCCTACTTCTTTCTTCATTCCTTCTTACTTCTTTCTTACTTCTTTCTTACTACTTTCTTACTTCTTTCTTTCTTCTTTCTTCTTTCTTTCTTACTTCATTCTTACTTCTTTCTTACTTCTTTCTTACTTCTTTCTTACTTGTTTCTTACTTCTTTCTTACTTCTTTCTTCATTCCTTCTTACTTCTTTCTTACTTCTTTCTTACTTCTTTCTTACTTCTTTCTTACTTCTTTCTTCTTTCTTTCTTACTTCTTTCTTACTTCTTTCTAACTTCTTTCTTACTTCTTTCTTCATTCCTTCTTACTTCTTTCTTACTTCTTTCTTACTTCTTTCTTACTTCTTTCTTACTTCTTTCTTACTTCTTTCTTCTTTCTTTCTTACTTCTTTCTAACTTCTTTCTTACTTCTTTCTTCATTCCTTCTTACTTCTTTCTTACTTCTTTCTTACTTCTTTCTTACTTCTTTCTTTCTTCTTTCTTCTTTCTTTCTTACTTCTTACTTCTTTCTTACTTCTTTCTTACTTCTTTCTTACTTCTTTCTTCTATCTTTCTTTCTTCTTTCTTACTTCATTCTTTCTTCTTTCTTACTTCTTTCTTACTTCTTTCTTACTTCTTTCTAACTTATTTTTTCTTCTTTCTTACTTCTTTCTTACTTCTTTCTTACTTCTTTCCTACTTCTTTCTTCATTCCTTCTTACTTCTTACTTACTTATTTCTTACTTCTTTCTTACTTCTTTCTTTCTTCTTTATTCTTTCTTTCTTACTTCTTTCTTACTTCTTTCTTACTTCTTTCTTACTTTTTCTTACTTCTTTCTTACTTCTTTCTTCATTCCTTCTTACATCTTTCTTACTTCTTTCTTACTTCTTTCTTACTTCTTTCTTACTTCTTTCTTCTTTCTTTCTTACTTCTTTCTAACTTCTTTCTTACTTCTTTCTTCATTCCTTCTTACTTCTTTCTTACTTCTTTCTTACTTCTTTCTTACTTCTTTCTTCTATCTTTCTTTCTTCTTTCTTACTTCTTTCTTTCTTCTTTCTTACTTCTTATTTACTTCTTTCTTACTTCTTTCTAACTTCTTTTTTCTTCTTTCTTACTTCTTTCTTACTTCTTTCTTACTTCTTTCTTACTTCTTTCTTACTTCTTTCTTCATTCCTTCTTACTTCTTTCTTTCTTTCTTCTTTCTTATTCTTTCTTTCTTCTTTCTTATTTCTTTCTTACTTCTTTCTTCATTCCTTCTTACTTCTTTCCTTCTTTCTTCTTTCTTTTTCTTTCTTTCTTCTTTCTTACTTCTTTCTTACTTCTTTCTTACTTCTTTCTTCATTCCTTCTTACTTCTTTCTTACTTCTTTCTTACTTCTTTCTTACTTCTTTCTTACTTCTTTCTTCATTCCTTCTTACTTCTTTCTTACTTCTTTCTTACTTCTTTCTTCCTTCTTTCTTTCTTCTTTCTTTCTTCTTTCTTACTTCTTTCTTTCTTCTTTCTTACTTCTTTCTTACTTCTTTCTTTCCTCTTTCTTACTTCTTTCTTACTTCTTTCTTTATTCTTTCTTACTTCTTTCTTTCTTCCTTCTTTCTTCTTTCTTACTTCATTCTTTCTTGTTTCTTACTCCTTTCTTTCTTCTTTCTTACTTCCTTCTTTCTTCTTTCTTACTTCTTTCTTACTTCTTTCTTACTTCTTTCTTTATTCTTTCTTACTTCTTTCTTTCTTCCTTCTTTCTTCTTTCTTACTTCATTCTTTCTTGTTTCTTACTCCTTTCTTACTACTTTCTTACTTCTTTCTTACTTCTTTCTTACCTCTTTCTTACTTCTTTCTTACTTCTTTCTTACTTCTTTCTTTCTTCTTTCTTACTTCTTTCTTTCTTCTTTCTTACTTCTTTCTTAGTTCTTTCTTCTTTCTTTCTCACTTCTTTCTTACTTCTTTCTTACTTCTTTCTTTCTTCTTTCTTACTTCTTTCTTTCTTCTTTCTTACTTCTTTCTTACTTCTTTCTTACTTCATTCTAACTTCTTTTTTCTTCTTTCTTACTTCTTTCTTACTTCTTTCTTACTTCTTTCTTCTTTCTTTCTTACTTCTTTCTTACTTCTTTCTTTCTCCTTTCTTACTTCTTTCTTTCTTCTTTCTTACTTCTTTCTTTCTTCTTTCTTACTTCTTTCTTACTTCTTTCTTCTTTCTTTCTTACTACTTTCTTACTTCTTTCTTACTTTTTTCTTACTTCTTTCTTACTTCTTTCTTACTTCTTTCTTACTTCTTTCATACTTCTTTCTTACTTCTTTCTAACTTCTTTCTTACTTCTTTCTTCATTCCTTCTTACTTCTTTCTTACTTCTTTCTTACTTCTTTCTTACATCTTTCTTCTATCTTTCTTTCTTCTTTCTTACTTCTTTCTTTCTTCTTTCTAACTTCTTTCTTACTTCTTTCTTCATTCCTTCTTACTTCTTACTTACTTCTTTCTTACTTCTTTCTTTCTTCTTTATTCTTTCTTTCTTACTTCTTTCTTACTTCTTTCTTACTTCTTTCTTACTTCTTTCTTACTTCTTTCTTACTTTTTTCTTACTTCTTTCTAACTTCTTTCTTACTTCTTTCTTACTTCTTTCATACTTCTTTCTTACTTCTTTCTAACTTCTTTCTTACTTCTTTCTTACTTCTTTCTTCTTTCTTTCTTACTTCTTTCTTACTTCTTTCTTACTTCTTTCTTACTTCTTTCTTCTATCTTTCTTTCTTCTTTCTTACTTCCTTCTTTCTTCTTTCTTACTTCTTTCTTACTTCTTACTTACTTCTTTCTAACTTCTTTTTTCTTCTTTCTTACTTCTTTCTTACTTCTTTCTTACTTCTTTCCTACTTATTTCTTCATTCCTTCTTAGTTCTTACTTACTTATTTCTTACTACTTTCTTACTTCTTTCTTACTTCTTTCTTACTTCTTTCTTACTTCTTTCTTACTTCTTTCTTACTTCTTTCTTCATTCCTTCTTACTTCTTTCTTACATCTTTCTTACTTCTTTCTTACTTCTTTCTTACTTCTTTCTTCTTTCTTTCTTACTTCTTTCTTACTTCTTTCTAACTTCTTTCTTACTTCTTTCTTCATTCCTTCTTACTTCTTTCTTACTTCTTTCTTACTTCTTTCTTCTATCTTTCTTTCTTCTTTCTTATTTCTTTCTTTCTTCTTTCTTACTTCTTATTTACTTCTTTCTTACTTCTTTCTAACTTCTTTTTTCTTCTTTCTTACTTCTTTCTTACTTCTTTCTTACTTCTTTCTTACTTCTTTCTTCATTCCTTCTTACTTCTTTCTTTCTTTCTTCTTTCTTATTTTTCTTTCTTCTTTCTTATTTCTTTCTTACTTCTTTCTTCATTCCTTCTTACTTCTTTCCTTCTTTCTTCTTTCTTATTCTTTCTTTCTTCTTTCTTACTTCTTTCTTACTTCTTTCTTACTTCTTTCTTCATTCCTTCTTACTTCTTTCTTACTTCTTTCTTACTTCTTTCTTACTTCTTTCTTACTTCTTTCTTACTTCTTTCTTACTTCTTTCTTCATTCCTTCTTACTTCTTTCTTACTTCTTTCTTACTTCTTTCTTACTTCTTTCATACTTCTTTCTTACTTCTTTCTTTCTTCTTTCTAACTACTTTTTTCTTCTTTCTTACTTCTTTCTAACTACTTTCTTACTTCTTTCTTACTTCTTTCTTAATTCTTTCTTTCTTCTTTCTTTCTTCTTTCTTACTTCTTTCTTTCTTCTTTCTTACTTCTTTCTTACTTCTTTCTTTCTTCTTTCTTACTTCTTTCTTACTTCTTTCTTTCTTCTTTCTTACTTCTTTCTTTCTTCCTTCTTTCTTCTTTCTTACTTCATTCTTTCTTGTTTCTTACTACTTTCTTACTACTTTCTTACTTCTTTCTTACTTCTTTCTTACTTCTTTCTTCATTCCTTCTTATTCTTTCTTACTTCTTTCTTACTTCTTTCTTACTTCTTTCTTACTTCTTTCTTCATTCCTTCTTACTTCTTTCTTACTTCTTTCTTACTTCTTTCTTCCTTCTTTCTTTCTTCTTTCTTTCTTCTTTCTTACTTCTTTCTTTCTTCTTTCTTACTTCTTTCTTACTTCTTTCTTTCTTCTTTCTTACTTCTTTCTTACTTCTTTCTTTCTTCTTTCTTACTTCTTTCTTTCTTCCTTCTTTCTTCTTTCTTACTTCATTCTTTCTTGTTTCTTACTACTTTCTTACTACTTTCTTACTTCTTTCTTTCTTGTTTCTTACTACTTTCTTACTACTTTCTTACTTCTTTCTTACTTCTTTCTTACTTCTTTCTTCATTCCTTCTTACTTCTTTCTTACTTCTTTCTTACTTCTTTCTTACTTCTTTCTTACTTCTTTCTTCATTCCTTCTTACTTCTTTCTTACTTCTTTCTTACTTCTTTCTTCCTTCTTTCTTTCTTCTTTCTTTCTTCTTTCTTACTTCTTTCTTTCTTCTTTCTTACTTCTTTCTTACTTCTTTCTTTCCTCTTTCTTACTTCTTTCTTACTTCTTTCTTTATTCTTTCTTACTTCTTTCTTTCTTCCTTCTTTCTTCTTTCTTACTTCATTCTTTCTTGTTTCTTACTCCTTTCTTACTACTTTCTTACTTCTTTCTTACTTCTTTCTTACTTCTTTCTTACTTCTTTCTTCTTTCTTTCTTACTTCTTTCATACTTCTTTCTTACTTCTTTCTTCTTTCTTTCTTACCTCTTTCTTACTTCTTTCTTACTTCTTTCTTACTTCTTTCTTTCTTCTTTCTTACTTCTTTCTTTCTTCTTTCTTACTTCTTTCTTAGTTCTTTCTTCTTTCTTTCTCACTTCTTTCTTACTTCTTTCTTACTTCTTTCTTTCTTCTTTCTTACTTCTTTCTTTCTTCTTTCTTACTTCTTTCTTACTTCTTTCTTACTTCATTCTAACTTCTTTTTTCTTCTTTCTTACTTCTTTCTTACTTCTTTCTTCTTTCTTTCTTACTTCTTTCTTTCTCCTTTCTTACTTCTTTCTTTCTTCTTTCTTACTTCTTTCTTTCTTCTTTCTTACTTCTTTCTTACTTCTTTCTTCTTTCTTTCTTACTACTTTCTTACTTCTTTCTTACTTTTTTCTTACTTCTTTCTTACTTCTTTCTTACTTCTTTCTTACTTCTTTCATACTTCTTTCTTACTTCTTTCTAACTTCTTTCTTACTTCTTTCTTCATTCCTTCTTACTTCTTTCTTACTTCTTTCTTACTTCTTTCTTACTTCTTTCTTACTTCTTTCTTACATCTTTCTTCTATCTTTCTTTCTTCTTTCTTACTTCTTTCTTTCTTCTTTCTTACTTCTTTCTTACTTCTTTCTTACTTCATTCTAACTTCTTTTTTCTTCTTTCTTACTTCTTTCTTACATCTTTCTTACTTCTTTCTTCTTTCTTTCTTACTTCTTTCTTACTTCTTTCTTTCTTCTTTCTTACTTCTTTCTTTCCTCCTTCTTACTTCTTTCTTTCTTCTTTCTTACTTCTTTCTTCCTTCTTTCTTCTTTCTTTCTTACTACTTTATTACTTATTTCTTACTTTTTTCTTACTTCTTTCTTACTTCTTTCTTACTTCTTTCTTTCTTCTTTCTTACTTCTTTCATACTTCTTTCTTCATTCCTTCTTACTTCTTTCTTACTTCTCTCTTACTTCTTTCTTTCTTCTTTCTTACTTCTTTCTTACTTCTTTCTTCTATCTTTCTTTCTTCTTTCTTACTTCTTTCTTTCTTCTTTCTCTACTTCTATCTTACTTCTTTCTTACTTCTTTCTAACTTCTTTTTTCTTCTTTCTTACTTCTTTCTTACTTCTTTCTTACTTCTTTCTTACTTCTTTCTTCTTTCTTTCTTACTTCTTTCTTACTACTTTCTTCTTTCTTTCTTACTTCTTTCATACTTCTTTCTTACTTCTTTCTTCTTTCTTTCTTACTTCTTTCTTACTTCTTTCTTACTTCTTTCTTACTTCTTTCTTACTTCTTCCTTCATTCCTTCTTACATCTTTCTTACTTCTTTCTTACTTCTTTCTTCTTTCTTTCTTACTTCTTTCATACTTCTTTCTTACTTCTTTCTTCTTTCTTTCTTACTTCTTTCTTACTTCTTTCTTACTTCTTTCTTACTTCATTCTTTCTTCTTTCTTACTTCTTTCTTTCTTCTTTCTTACTTCTTTCTTAGTTCTTTCTTCTTTCTTTCTCACTTCTTTCTTACTTCTTTCTTACTTCTTTCTTACTTCTTTCTTTCTTCTTTCTTACTTCTTTCTTTCTTCTTTCTTACTTCTTTCTTACTTCATTCTAACTTCTTTTTTCTTCTTTCTTACTTCTTTCTTACTTCTTTCTTCTATCTTTCTTTCTTCTTTCTTACTTCCTTCTTTCTTCTTTCTTACTTCTTTCTTACTTCTTTCTTACTTCTTTCTAACTTCTTTTTTCTTCTTTCTTACTACTTTCTTACTTCTTTCTTACTTCTTTCCTACTTCTTTCTTCATTCCTTCTTACTTCTTTCTTACTTCTTTCTTACTACTTTCTTACTTCTTTCTTTCTTCTTTCTTCTTTCTTTCTTACTTCTTTCTTACTTCTTTCTTACTTCTTTCTTACTTCTTTCTTACTTCTTTCTTACTTCTTTCTTCTATCTTTCTTTCTTCTTTCTTACTTCCTTCTTTCTTCTTTCTTACTTCTTTCTTACTTCTTTCTTACTTCTTTCCTACTTCTTTCTTCATTCCTTCTTACTTTTTACTTACTTCTTTCTTACTTCTTTCTTACTTCTTTCTTTCTTCTTTATTCTTTCTTTCTTACTTCTTTCTTACTTCTTTCTTACTTCTTTCTTACTTCTTTCTTACTTCTTTCTTCATTCCTTCTTACTTCTTTCTTACTTCTTTCTTACTTCTTTCTTACTACTTTCTTACTTCTTTCTTCTTTCTTTCTTACTTCTTTCTTACTTCTTTCTAACTTCTTTCTTACTTCTTTCTTCATTCCTTCTTACTTCTTTTTTACTTCTTTCTTACTTCTTTCTTACTTCTTTCTTACTTCTTTCTTCTATCTTTCTTTCTTCTTTCTTACTTCTTTCTTTCTTCTTTCTTACTTCTTTCTTACTTCTTTCTTACTTCTTTCTAACTTCTTTTTTCTTCTTTCTTACTTCTTTCTTACTTCTTTCTTACTTCTTTCTTACTTCTTTCTTCATTCCTTCTTACTTCTTTCTTTCTTTCTTCTTTCTTATTCTTTCTTTCTTCTTTCTTATTTCTTTCTTACTTCTTTCTTCATTCCTTCTTACTTCTTTCCTTCTTTCTTCTTTCTTATTCTTTCTTTCTTCTTTCTTACTTCTTTCTTTCTTCTTTCTAACTTCTTTTTTCTTTTTTCTTACTTCTTTCTTACTTCTTTCTTACTTCTTTCTTACTTCTTTCTTACTTATTTTTCATTCCTTCTTACTTCTTTCTTACTTCTTTCTTACTTCTTTCTTACTTCTTTCTTACTTCTTTCTTACTTCTTTCTTACTTCTTTCTAACTTCTTTTTTCTTCTTTCTTACTTCTTTCTTACTTCTTTCTTACTTCTTTCTTACTTCTTTCCTACTTATTTCTTCATTCCTTCTTAGTTCTTACTTACTTATTTCTTACTTCTTTCTTACTTCTTTCTTTCTTCTTTATTCTTTCTTCCTTACTTCTTTCTTACTTCTTTCTTACTTCTTTCTTACTTCTTTCTTACTTCTTTCTTACTTCTTTCTTACTTCTTTCTTCATTCCTTCTTACTTCTTTCTTACATCTTTCTTACTTCTTTCTTACTTCTTTCTTACTTCTTTCTTCTTTCTTTCTTACTTCTTTCTTACTTCTTTCTAACTTCTTTCTTACTTCTTTCTTCATTCCTTCTTACTTCTTTCTTACTTCTTTCTTACTTCTTTCTTCTATCTTTCTTTCTTCTTTCTTCTTTCTTTCTTTCTTCTTTCTTACTTCTTATTTACTTCTTTCTTACTTCTTTCTAACTTCTTTTTTCTTCTTTCTTACTTCTTTCTTACTTCTTTCTTACTTCTTTCTTACTTCTTTCTTCATTCCTTCTTACTTCTTTCTTTCTTTCTTCTTTCTTATTTTTCTTTCTTCTTTCTTATTTCTTTCTTACTTCTTTCTTCATTCCTTCTTACTTCTTTCCTTGTTTCTTCTTTCTTATTCTTTCTTTCTTCTTTCTTACTTCTTTCTTACTTCTTTCTTCATTCCTTCTTACTTCTTTCTTACTTCTTTCTTACTTCTTTCTTACTTCTTTCTTACTTCTTTCTTACTTCTTTCTTTCTTCTTTCTAACTACTTTTTTCTTCTTTCTTACTTCTTTCTAACTACTTTCTTACTTCTTTCTTACTTCTTTCTTAATTCTTTCTTTCTTCTTTCTTTCTTCTTTCTTACTTCTTTCTTTCTTCTTTCTTACTTCTTTCTTACTTCTTTCTTTCTTCTTTCTTACTTCTTTCTTACTTCTTTCTTTCTTCTTTCTTACTTCTTTCTTTCTTCCTTCTTTCTTCTTTCTTACTTCATTCTTTCTTGTTTCTTACTACTTTCTTACTACTTTCTTACTTCTTTCTTACTTCTTTCATACTTCTTTCTTACTTCTTTCTTACTTCTTTCTTACTTCTTTCTTCTTTCTTTCTTACCTCTTTTTACTTCTTTCTTACTTCTTTCTTACTTCTTTCTTTCTTCTTTCTTACTTCTTTCTTTCTTCTTTCTTACTTCTTTCTTAGTTCTTTCTTCTTTCTTTCTCACTTCTTTCTTCTTTCTTACTTCTTTCTTTCTTCTTTCTTACTTCTTTCTTTCTTCTTTCTTACTTCTTTCTTACTTCATTCTAACTTCTTTTTTCTTCTTTCTTACTTCTTTCTTAATTCTTTCTTACTTCTTTCTTCTTTCTTTCTTACTTCTTTCTTTCTCCTTTCTTACTTCTTTCTTTCTTCTTTCTTACTTCTTTCTTTCTTCTTTCTTACTTCTTTCTTACTTCTTTCTTCTTTCTTTCTTACTACTTTCTTACTTCTTTCTTACTTTTTTCTTACTTCTTTCTTACTTCTTTCTTACTTCTTTCTTACTTCTTTCATACTTCTTTCTTACTTCTTTCTAACTTCTTTCTTACTTCTTTCTTCATTCCTTCTTACTTCTTTCTTACTTCTTTCTTACTTCTTTCTTACTTCTTTCTTACTTCTTTCTTACATCTTTCTTCTATCTTTCTTTCTTCTTTCTTACTTCTTTCTTTCTTCTTTCTTACTTCTTTCTTACTTCTTTCTTACTTCATTCTAACTTCTTTTTTCTTCTTTCTTACTTCTTTCTTACATCTTTCTTACTTCTTTCTTTCCTCCTTCTTACTTCTTTCTTTCTTCTTTCTTACTTCTTTCTTCCTTCTTTCTTCTTTCTTTCTTACTACTTTATTACTTATTTCTTACTTTTTTCTTACTTCTTTCTTACTTCTTTCTTACTTCTTTCTTTCTTCTTTCTTACTTCTTTCATACTTCTTTCTTCATTCCTTCTTACTTCTTTCTTACTTCTTTCTTACTTCTTTCTTTCTTCTTTCTTACTTCTTTCTTACTTCTTTCTTCTATCTTTCTTTCTTCTTTCTTACTTCTTTCTTTCTTCTTTCTCTACTTCTATCTTACTTCTTTCTTACTTCTTTCTAACTTCTTTTTTCTTCTTTCTTACTTCTTTCTTACTTCTTTCTTACTTCTTTCTTCTTTCTTTCTTACTTCTTTCTTACTACTTTCTTCTTTCTTTCTTACTTCTTTCATACTTCTTTCTTACTTCTTTCTTCTTTCTTTCTTACTTCTTTCTTACTTCTTTCTTACTTCTTTCTTACTTCTTCCTTCATTCCTTCTTACATCTTTCTTACTTCTTTCTTACTTCTTTCTTCTTTCTTTCTTACTTCTTTCATACTTCTTTCTTCCTTCTTTCTTCTTTCTTTCTTACTTCTTTCTTACTTCTTTCTTACTTCTTTCTTACTTCATTCTTTCTTCTTTCTTACTTCTTTCTTTCTTCTTTCTTACTTCTTTCTTAGTTCTTTCTTCTTTCTTTCTCACTTCTTTCTTACTTCTTTCTTACTTCTTTCTTACTTCTTTCTTTCTTCTTTCTTACTTCTTTCTTTCTTCTTTCTTACTTCTTTCTTACTTCTTTCTTACTTCATTCTAACTTCTTTTTTCTTCTTTCTTACTTCTTTCTTACTTCTTTCTTCTATCTTTCTTTCTTCTTTCTTACTTCCTTCTTTCTTCTTTCTTACTTCTTTCTTACTTCTTTCTTACTTCTTTCCTACTTCTTTCTTCATTCCTTCTTACTTCTTTCTTACTTCTTTCTTACTACTTTCTTACTTCTTTCTTTCTTCTTTCTTCTTTCTTTCTTACTTCTTTCTTACTTCTTTCTTACTTCTTTCTTACTTCTTTATTACTTCTTTATTACTTCTTTCTTCTATCTTTCTTTCTTCTTTCTTACTTCCTTCTTTCTTCTTTCTTACTTCTTTCTTACTTGTTTCTTACTTCTTTCTAACTTCTTTTTTCTTCTTTCTTACTTCTTTCTTACTTCTTTCTTACTTCTTTCCTACTTCTTTCTTCATTCCTTCTTACTTCTTACTTACTTCTTTCTTACTTCTTTCTTACTTCTTTCTTTCTTCTTTATTCTTTCTTTCTTACTTCTTTCTTACTTCTTTCTTACTTCTTTCTTACTTCTTTCTTCATTCCTTCTTACTTCTTTCTTACTTCTTTCTTACTTCTTTCTTACTACTTTCTTACTTCTTTCTTCTTTCTTTCTTACTTCTTTCTTACTTCTTTCTAACTTCTTTCTTACTTCTTTCTTCATTCCTTCTTACTTCTTTTTTACTTCTTTCTTACTTCTTTCTTACTTCTTTCTTACTTCTTTCTTCTATCTTTCTTTCTTCTTTCTTACTTCTTTCTTTCTTCTTTCTTACTTCTTTCTTACTTCTTTCTAACTTCTTTTTTCTTCTTTCTTACTTCTTTCTTACTTCTTTCTTACTTCTTTCTTACTTCTTTCTTCATTCCTTCTTACTTCTTTCTTTCTTTCTTCTTTCTTATTCTTTCTTTCTTCTTTCTTATTTCTTTCTTACTTCTTTCTTCATTCCTTCTTACTTCTTTCCTTCTTTCTTCTTTCTTATTCTTTCTTTCTTCTTTCTTACTTCTTTCTTTCTTCTTTCTAACTTCTTTTTTCTTTTTTCTTACTTCTTTCTTACTTCTTTCTTACTTCTTTCTTACTTCTTTCTTACTTATTTTTCATTCCTTCTTACTTCTTTCTTACTTCTTTCTTACTTCTTTCTTACTTCTTTCTTACTTCTTTCTTACTTCTTTCTTTCTTCTTTCTAACTTCTTTTTTCTTCTTTCTTACTTCTTTCTTACTTCTTTCTTCTTTCTTTCTTACTTCTTTCTTACTTCTTTCTTTCTTCTTTCTTACTTCTTTCTTTCCTCCTTCTTACTTCTTTCTTTCTTCTTTCTTACTTCTTTCTTCCTTCTTTCTTCTTTCTTTCTTACTACTTTATTACTTATTTCTTACGTTTTTCTTACTTCTTTCTTACTTCTTTCTTACTTCTTTCTTTCTTCTTTCTTACTTCTTTCATACTTCTTTCTTCATTCCTTCTTACTTCTTTCTTACTTCTTTCTTACTTCTTTCTTTCTTCTTTCTTACTTCTTTCTTACTTCTTTCTTCTATCTTTCTTTCTTCTTTCTTACTTCTTTCTTTCTTCTTTCTCTACTTCTATCTTACTTCTTTCTTACTTCTTTCTAACTTCTTTTTTCTTCTTTCTTACTTCTTTCTTACTTCTTTCTTACTTCTTTCTTACTTCTTTCTTCTTTCTTTCTTACTTCTTTCTTACTACTTTCTTCTTTCTTTCTTACTTCTTTCATACTTCTTTCTTACTTCTTTCTTCTTTCGTTCTTACTTCTTTCTTACTTCTTTCTTACTTCTTTCTTACTTCTTCCTTCATTCCTTCTTACATCTTTCTTACTTCTTTCTTACTTCTTTCTTCTTTCTTTCTTACTTCTTTCATACTTCTTTCTTACTTCTTTCTTCTTTCTTTCTTACTTCTTTCTTACTTCTTTCTTACTTCTTCCTTACTTCATTCTTTCTTCTTTCTTACTTCTTTCTTTCTTCTTTCTTACTTCTTTCTTAGTTCTTTCTTCTTTCTTTCTCACTTCTTTCTTACTTCTTTCTTACTTCTTTCTTACTTCTTTCTTTCTTCTTTCTTACTTCTTTCTTTCTTCTTTCTTACTTCCTTCTTACTTCTTTCTTACTTCATTCTAACTTCTTTTTTCTTCTTTCTTACTTCTTTCTTACTTCTTTCTTCTATCTTTCTTCTTTCTTACTTCCTTCTTTCTTCTTTCTTACTTCTTTCTTACTTCTTTCTTACTTCTTTCTAACTTCTTTTTTCTTCTTTCTTACTTCTTTCTTACTTCTTTCTTACTTCTTTCCTACTTCTTTCTTCATTCCTTCTTACTTCTTACTTACTTCTTTCTTACTTCTTTCTTACTTCTTTCTTTCTTCTTTATTCTTTCTTTCTTACTTCTTTCTTACTTCTTTCTTACTTCTTTCTTACTTCTTTCTTACTTCTTTCTTCATTCCTTCTTACTTCTTTCTTACTTCTTTCTTACTTCTTTCTTACTACTTTCTTACTTCTTTCTTCTTTCTTTCTTACTTCTTTCTTACTTCTTTCTTACTTCTTTCTTACTTCTTTCTTACTTCTTTCTTACTTCTTTCTTCTATCTTTCTTTCTTCTTTCTTACTTCTTTCTTTCTTCTTTCTTACTTCTTTCTTACTTCTTTCTTACTTCTTTCTAACTTCTTTTTTCTTCTTTATTACTTCTTTCTTACTTCTTTCTTACTTCTTTCTTACTTCTTTCTTACTTCTTTCTTCATTCCTTCTTACTTCTTTCTTTCTTTCTTCTTTCTTATTCTTTCTTTCTTCTTTCTTATTTCTTTCTTACTTCTTTCTTCATTCCTTTTTACTTCTTTCCTTCTTTCTGCTTTCTTATTCTTTCTTTCTTCTTTCTTACTTCTTTCTTTCTTCTTTCTAACTTCTTTTTTCTTTTTTCTTACTTCTTTCTTACTTCTTTCTTACTTCTTTCTTACTTCTTTCTTACTTCTTTCTTACTTATTTTTCATTCCTTCTTACTTCTTTCTTACTTCTTTCTTACTTCTTTCTTACTTCTTTCTTACTTCTTTCTTACTTCTTTCTTTCTTCTTTCTAACTTCTTTTTTCTTCTTTCTTACTTCTTTCTTACTTCTTTCTTCTTTCTTTCTTACTTCTTTCTTACTTCTTTCTTTCTTCTTTCTTACTTCTTTCTTTCCTCCTTCTTACTTCTTTCTTTCTTCTTTCTTACTTCTTTCTTACTTCTTTCTTCTTTCTTTCTTACTTCTTTCTTTCTTCTTTATTCTTTCTTTCTTACTTCTTTCTTACTTCTTTCTTACTTCTTTCTTACTTCTTTCTTACTTCTTTCTTACTTCTTTCTTACTTTTTTCTTACTTCTTTCTAACTTCTTTCTTACTTCTTTCTTACTTCTTTCATACTTCTTTCTTACTTCTTTAAAACTTCTTTCTTACTTCTTTCTTTCTTCTTTCTTCTTTCTTTCTTACTTCTTTCTTACTTCTTTCTTACTTCTTTCTTACTTCTTTCTTACTTCTTTCTTCTATCTTTCTTTCTTCTTTCTTACTTCCTTCTTTCTTCTTTCTAACTTCTTTCTTACTTCTTTCTTACTTCTTTCTAACTTCTTTTTTCTTCTTTCTTACTTCTTTCTTACTTCTTTCTTACTTCTTTCCTACTTCTTTCTTCATTCCTTCTTACTTCTTACTTACTTCTTTCTTACTTCTTTCTTACTTCTTTCTTTCTTCTTTATCCTTTCTTTCTTACTTCTTTCTTACTTCTTTCTTACTTCTTTCTTACTTCTTTCTTACTTCTTTCTTCATTCCTTCTTACTTCTTTCTTACTTCTTTCTTACTTCTTTCTTACTACTTTCTTACTTCTTTCTTCTTTCTTTCTTACTTCTTTCTTACTTCTTTCTAACTTCTTTCTTACTTCTTTCTTCATTCCTTCTTACTTCTTTTTTACTTCTTTCTTACTTCTTTCTTACTTCTTTCTTACTTCTTTCTTACTTCTTTCTTCTATCTTTCTTTCTTCTTTCTTACTTCTTTCTTTCTTCTTTCTAACTTCTTTTTTCTTTTTTCTTACTTCTTTCTTACTTCTTTCTTACTTCTTTCTTACTTCTTTCTTACTTCTTTCTTACTTATTTTTCATTCCTTCTTACTTCTTTCTTACTTCTTTCTTACTTCTTTCTTACTTCTTTCTTACTTCTTTCTTACTTCTTTCTTTCTTCTTTCTAACTTCTTTTTTCTTCTTTCTTACTTCTTTCTCACTTCTTTCTTCTTTCTTTCTTACTTCTTTCTTACTTCTTTCTTTCTTCTTTCTTACTTCTTTCTTTCCTCCTTCTTACTTCTTTCTTTCTTCTTTCTTACTTCTTTCTTACTTCTTTCTTCTTTCTTTCTTACTTCTTTCTTTCTTCTTTATTCTTTCTTTCTTACTTCTTTCTTACTTCTTTCTTACTTCTTTCTTACTTCTTTCTTACTTCTTTCTTACTTCTTTCTTACTTTTTTCTTACTTCTTTCTAACTTCTTTCTTACTTCTTTCTTACTTCTTTCATACTTCTTTCTTACTTCTTTCTAACTTCTTTCTTACTTCTTTCTTTCTTCTTTCTTCTTTCTTTCTTACTTCTTTCTTACTTCTTTCTTACTTCTTTCTTACTTCTTTCTTACTTTTTTTTTCTATCTTTCTTTCTTCTTTCTTACTTCCTTCTTTCTTCTTTCTAACTTCTTTCTTACTTCTTTCTTACTTCTTTCTAACTTCTTTTTTCTTCTTTCTTACTTCTTTCTTACTTCTTTATTACTTCTTTCCTACTTCTTTCTTCATTCCTTCTTAGTTCTTACTTACTTATTTCTTACTTCTTTCTTACTTCTTTCTTTCTTCTTTATTCTTTCTTTCTTACTTCTTTCTTACTTCTTTCTTACTTCTTTCTTACTTCTTTCTTACTTCTTTCTTACTTCTTTCTTCATTCCTTCTTACTTCTTTCTTACTTCTTTCTTACTTCTTTCTTACTTCTTTCTTACTTCTTTCTTTTTTCTTTCTTACTTCTTTCTTACTTCTTTCTAACTTCTTTCTTACCTCTTTCTTCATTCCTTCTTACTTCTTTTTTACTTCTTTCTTACTTCTTTCTTACTTCTTTCTTACTTCTTTCTTCTATCTTTCTTTCTTCTTACTTACTTCTTTCTTTCTTCTTTCTTACTTCTTTCTTACTTCTTTCTTACTTCTTTCTAACTTCTTTTTTCTTCTTTCTTACTTCTTTCTTACTTCTTTCTTACTTCTTTCTTACTTCTTTCTTACTTCTTTCTTCATTCCTTCTTACTTCTTTCTTTCTTTCTTCTTTCTTATTCTTTCTTTCTTCTTTCTTATTTCTTTCTTACTTCTTTCTTCATTCCTTCTTACTTCTTTCCTTCTTTCTTCTTTCTTATTCTTTCTTTCTTCTTTCTTACTTCTTTCTTTCTTCTTTCTAACTTCTTTTTTCTTTTTTCTTACTTCTTTCTTACTTCTTTCTTACTTCTTTCTTACTTCTTTCTTACTTCTTTCTTACTTATTTTTCATTCCTTCTTACTTCTTTCTTACTTCTTTCTTACTTCTTTCTTACTTCTTTCTTACTTCTTTCTTACTTCTTTCTTACTTCTTTCTTCATTCCTTCTTACTTCTTTCTTACTTCTTTCTTACTTCTTTCTTACTACTTTCTTACTTCTTTCTTCTTTCTTTCTTACTTCTTTCTTACTTCTTTCTAACTTCTTTCTTACTTCTTTCTTCATTCCTTCTTACTTCTTTTTTACTTCTTTCTTAATTCTTTCTTACTTCTTTCTTACTTCTTTCTTACTTCTTTCTTCTATCTTTCTTTCTTCTTTCTTACTTCTTTCTTTCTTCTTTCTTACTTCTTTCTTACTTCTTTCTTACTTCTTTCTAACTTCTTTTTTCTTCTTTCTTACTTCTTTCTTACTTCTTTCTTACTTCTTTCTTACTTCTTTCTTACTTCTTTCTTCATTCCTTCTTACTTCTTTCTTTCTTTCTTCTTTCTTATTCTTTCTTTCTTCTTTCTTATTTCTTTCTTACTTCTTTCTTCATTCCTTTTTACTTCTTTCCTTCTTTCTGCTTTCTTCTTCTTTCTTTCTTCTTTCTTACTTCTTTCTTTCTTCTTTCTAACTTCTTTTTTCTTTTTTCTTACTTCTTTCTTACTTCTTTCTTACTTCTTTCTTACTTCTTTCTTACTTCTTTCTTACTTATTTTTCATTCCTTCTTACTTCTTTCTTACTTCTTTCTTACTTCTTTCTTACTTCTTTCTTACTTCTTTCTTACTTCTTTCTTTCTTCTTTCTAACTTCTTTTTTCTTCTTTCTTACTTCTTTCTCACTTCTTTCTTCTTTCTTTCTTACTTCTTTCTTACTTCTTTCTTTCTTCTTTCTTACTTCTTTCTTTCCTCCTTCTTACTTCTTTCTTTCTTCTTTCTTACTTCTTTCTTACTTCTTTCTTACTTCTTTCCTACTTCTTTCTTCATTCCTTCTTACTTCTTACTTACTTCTTTCTTACTTCTTTCTTACTTCTTTCTTTCTTCTTTATCCTTTCTTTCTTACTTCTTTCTTACTTCTTTCTTACTTCTTTCTTACTTCTTTCTTACTTCTTTCTTACTTATTTTTCATTCCTTCTTACTTCTTTCTTACTTCTTTCTTACTTCTTTCTTACTTCTTTCTTACTTCTTTCTTACTTCTTTCTTTCTTCTTTCTAACTTCTTCTTACTTCTTTCTTACTTCTTTCTTACTTCTTTCTTACTACTTTCTTACTTCTTTCTTCTTTCTTTCTTACTTCTTTCTTACTTCTTTCTAACTTCTTTCTTACTTCTTTCTTCATTCCTTCTTACTTCTTTTTTACTTCTTTCTTACTTCTTTCTTACTTCTTTCTTACTTCTTTCTTACTTCTTTCTTCTATCTTTCTTTCTTCTTTCTTACTTCTTTCTTTCTTCTTTCTAACTTCTTTTTTCTTTTTTCTTACTTCTTTCTTACTTCTTTCTTACTTCTTTCTTACTTCTTTCTTACTTCTTTCTTACTTATTTTTCATTCCTTCTTACTTCTTTCTTACTTCTTTCTTACTTCTTTCTTACTTCTTTCTTACTTCTTTCTTACTTCTTTCTTTCTTCTTTCTAACTTCTTTTTTCTTCTTTCTTACTTCTTTCTCACTTCTTTCTTCTTTCTTTCTTACTTCTTTCTTACTTCTTTCTTTCTTCTTTCTTACTTCTTTCTTTCCTCCTTCTTACTTCTTTCTTTCTTCTTTCTTACTTCTTTCTTACTTCTTTCTTCTTTCTTTCTTACTTCTTTCTTTCTTCTTTATTCTTTCTTTCTTACTTCTTTCTTACTTCTTTCTTACTTCTTTCTTACTTCTTTCTTACTTCTTTCTTACTTCTTTCTTACTTTTTTCTTACTTCTTTCTAACTTCTTTCTTACTTCTTTCTTACTTCTTTCATACTTCTTTCTTACTTCTTTCTAACTTCTTTCTTACTTCTTTCTTTCTTCTTTCTTCTTTCTTTCTTACTTCTTTCTTACTTCTTTCTTACTTCTTTCTTACTTCTTTCTTACTTTTTTTTTCTATCTTTCTTTCTTCTTTCTTACTTCCTTCTTTCTTCTTTCTAACTTCTTTCTTACTTCTTTCTTACTTCTTTCTAACTTCTTTTTTCTTCTTTCTTACTTCTTTCTTACTTCTTTATTACTTCTTTCCTACTTCTTTCTTCATTCCTTCTTAGTTCTTACTTACTTATTTCTTACTTCTTTCTTACTTCTTTCTTTCTTCTTTATTCTTTCTTTCTTACTTCTTTCTTACTTCTTTCTTACTTCTTTCTTACTTCTTTCTTACTTCTTTCTTACTTCTTTCTTCATTCCTTCTTACTTCTTTCTTACTTCTTTCTTACTTCTTTCTTACTTCTTTCTTACTTCTTTCTTTTTTCTTTCTTACTTCTTTCTTACTTCTTTCTAACTTCTTTCTTACCTCTTTCTTCATTCCTTCTTACTTCTTTTTTACTTCTTTCTTACTTCTTTCTTACTTCTTTCTTACTTCTTTCTTCTATCTTTCTTTCTTCTTACTTACTTCTTTCTTTCTTCTTTCTTACTTCTTTCTTACTTCTTTCTTACTTCTTTCTAACTTCTTTTTTCTTCTTTCTTACTTCTTTCTTACTTCTTTCTTACTTCTTTCTTACTTCTTTCTTACTTCTTTCTTCATTCCTTCTTACTTCTTTCTTTCTTTCTTCTTTCTTATTCTTTCTTTCTTCTTTCTTATTTCTTTCTTACTTCTTTCTTCATTCCTTCTTACTTCTTTCCTTCTTTCTTCTTTCTTATTCTTTCTTTCTTCTTTCTTACTTCTTTCTTTCTTCTTTCTAACTTCTTTTTTCTTTTTTCTTACTTCTTTCTTACTTCTTTCTTACTTCTTTCTTACTTCTTTCTTACTTATTTTTCATTCCTTCTTACTTCTTTCTTACTTCTTTCTTACTTCTTTCTTACTTCTTTCTTACTTCTTTCTTACTTCTTTCTTACTTCTTTCTTCATTCCTTCTTACTTCTTTCTTACTTCTTTCTTACTTCTTTCTTACTACTTTCTTACTTCTTTCTTCTTTCTTTCTTACTTCTTTCTTACTTCTTTCTAACTTCTTTCTTACTTCTTTCTTCATTCCTTCTTACTTCTTTTTTACTTCTTTCTTAATTCTTTCTTACTTCTTTCTTACTTCTTTCTTACTTCTTTCTTCTATCTTTCTTTCTTCTTTCTTACTTCTTTCTTTCTTCTTTCTTACTTCTTTCTTACTTCTTTCTTACTTCTTTCTAACTTCTTTTTTCTTCTTTCTTACTTCTTTCTTACTTCTTTCTTACTTCTTTCTTACTTCTTTCTTACTTCTTTCTTCATTCCTTCTTACTTCTTTCTTTCTTTCTTCTTTCTTATTCTTTCTTTCTTCTTTCTTATTTCTTTCTTACTTCTTTCTTCATTCCTTTTTACTTCTTTCCTTCTTTCTGCTTTCTTCTTCTTTCTTTCTTCTTTCTTACTTCTTTCTTTCTTCTTTCTAACTTCTTTTTTCTTTTTTCTTACTTCTTTCTTACTTCTTTCTTACTTCTTTCTTACTTCTTTCTTACTTCTTTCTTACTTATTTTTCATTCCTTCTTACTTCTTTCTTACTTCTTTCTTACTTCTTTCTTACTTCTTTCTTACTTCTTTCTTACTTCTTTCTTTCTTCTTTCTAACTTCTTTTTTCTTCTTTCTTACTTCTTTCTCACTTCTTTCTTCTTTCTTTCTTACTTCTTTCTTACTTCTTTCTTTCTTCTTTCTTACTTCTTTCTTTCCTCCTTCTTACTTCTTTCTTTCTTCTTTCTTACTTCTTTCTTACTTCTTTCTTCTTTCTTTCTTACTTCTTTCTTTCTTCTTTATTCTTTCTTTCTTACTTCTTTCTTACTTCTTTCTTACTTCTTTCTTACTTCTTTCTTACTTCTTTCTTACTTCTTTCTTACTTTTTTCTTACTTCTTTCTAACTTCTTTCTTACTTCTTTCTTACTTCTTTCATACTTCTTTCTTACTTCTTTCTAACTTCTTTCTTACTTCTTTCTTTCTTCTTTCTTCTTTCTTTCTTACTTCTTTCTTACTTCTTTCTTACTTCTTTCTTACTTCTTTCTTACTTTTTTTTTCTATCTTTCTTTCTTCTTTCTTACTTCCTTCTTTCTTCTTTCTAACTTCTTTCTTACTTCTTTCTTACTTCTTTCTAACTTCTTTTTTCTTCTTTCTTACTTCTTTCTTACTTCTTTATTACTTCTTTCCTACTTCTTTCTTCATTCCTTCTTAGTTCTTACTTACTTATTTCTTACTTCTTTCTTACTTCTTTCTTTCTTCTTTATTCTTTCTTTCTTACTTCTTTCTTACTTCTTTCTTACTTCTTTCTTACTTCTTTCTTACTTCTTTCTTACTTCTTTCTTCATTCCTTCTTACTTCTTTCTTACTTCTTTCTTACTTCTTTCTTACTTCTTTCTTACTTCTTTCTTTTTTCTTTCTTACTTCTTTCTTACTTCTTTCTAACTTCTTTCTTACCTCTTTCTTCATTCCTTCTTACTTCTTTTTTACTTCTCTCTTACTTCTTTCTTACTTCTTTCTTACTTCTTTCTTCTATCTTTCTTTCTTCTTTCTTACTTCTTTCTTTCTTCTTTCTTACTTCTTTCTTACTTCTTTCTTACTTCTTTCCAACTTCTTTTTTCTTCTTTCTTACTTCTTTCTTACTTCTTTCTTACTTCTTTCTTACTTCTTTCTTACTTCTTTCTTCATTCCTTCTTACTTCTTTCTTTCTTTCTTCTTTCTTATTCTTTCTTTCTTCTTTCTTATTTCTTTCTTACTTCTTTCTTCATTCCTTCTTACTTCTTTCCTTCTTTCTTCTTTGTTATTCTTTCTTTCTTCTTTCTTACTTCTTTCTTTCTTCTTTCTAACTTCTTTTTTCTTTTTTCTTACTTCTTTCTTACTTCTTTCTTACTTCTTTCTTACTTCTTTCTTACTTATTTTTCATTCCTTCTTACTTCTTTCTTACTTCTTTCTTACTTCTTTCTTACTTCTTTCTTACTTCTTTCTTTCTTCTTTCTAACTTCTTTTTTCTTCTTTCTTACTTCTTTCTTACTTCTTTCTTCTTTCTTTCTTACTTCTTTCTTACTTCTTTCTTTCTTCTTTCTTACTTCTTTCTTTCCTCCTTCTTACTTCTTTCTTTCTTCTTTCTTACTTCTTTCTTACTTCTTTCTTCTTTCTTTCTTACTTCTTTCTTTCTTCTTTATTCTTTCTTTCTTACTTCTTTCTTACTTCTTTCTTACTTCTTTCTTACTTCTTTCTTACTTCTTTCTTACTTCTTTCTTACTTTTTTCTTACTTCTTTCTAACTTCTTTCTTACTTCTTTCTTACTTCTTTCATACTTCTTTCTTACTTCTTTGTAACTTCTTTCTTACTTCTTTCTTTCTTCTTTCTTCTTTCTTTCTTACTTCTTTCTTACTTCTTTCTTACTTCTTTCTTACTTCTTTCTTACTTCTTTCTTCTATCTTTCTTTCTTCTTTCTTACTTCCTTCTTTCTTCTTTCTAACTTCTTTCTTACTTCTTTCTTACTTCTTTCTAACTTCTTTTTTCTTCTTTCTTACTTCTTTCTTACTTCTTTATTACTTCTTTCCTACTTCTTTCTTCATTCCTTCTTAGTTCTTACTTACTTATTTCTTACTTCTTTCTTACTTCTTTCTTTCTTCTTTATTCTTTCTTTCTTACTTCTTTCTTACTTCTTTCTTACTTCTTTCTTACTTCTTTCTTACTTCTTTCTTACTTCTTTCTTACTTCTTTCTTCATTCCTTCTTACTTCTTTCTTACTTCTTTCTTACTTCTTTCTTACTTCTTTCTTACTTCTTTCTTTTTTCTTTCTTACTTCTTTCTTACTTCTTTCTAACTTCTTTCTTACTTCTTTCTTCATTCCTTCTTACTTCTTTCTTACTTCTTTCTTACTTCTTTCTTCTATCTTTCTTTCTTCTTTCTTACTTCTTTCTTACTTCTTTCTTACTTCTTTCTTACTTCTTTCTTCATTCCTTCTTACTTCTTTCTTTCTTTCTTCTTTCTTATTCTTTCTTTCTTCTTTCTTATTTCTTTCTTACTTCTTACTTCATTCCTTCTTACTTCTTTCCTTCTTTCTTCTTTCTTATTCTTTCTTTCATCTCTCTTACTTCTTTCTTACTTCTTTCTTACTTCTTTCTTCATTCCTTCTTACTTCTTTCTTACTTCTTTCTTACTTCTTTCTTACTTCTTTCTTACTTCTTTCTTACTTCTTTCTTACTTCTTTCTTACTTCTTTCTTCATTCCTTCTTACTTCTTTCTTACTTCTTTCTTACTTCTTTCTTACTTCTTTCTTTCTTCTTTCTAACTACTTTTTTCTTCTTTCTTACTTCTTTCTAACTACTTTCTTACTTCTTTCTTACTTCTTTCTTAATTCTTTCTTTCTTCTTTCTTTCTTCTTTCTTACTTCTTTCTTTCTTCTTTCTTACTTCTTTCTTACTTCTTTCTTTCTTCTTTCTTACTTCTTTCTTACTTCTTTCTTTCTTCTTTCTTACTTCTTTCTTTCTTCCTTCTTTCTTCTTTCTTACTTCATTCTTTCTTGTTTCTTACTACTTTCTTACTACTTTCTTACTTCTTTCTTACTTCTTTCTTACTTCTTTCTTACTTCTTTCTTACTTCTTTCTTACTTCTTTCTTCTTTCTTTCTTACTTCTTTCATACTTCTTTCTTACTTCTTTCTTCTTTCTTTCTTACCTCTTTTTACTTCTTTCTTACTTCTTTCTTACTTCTTTCTTTCTTCTTTCTTACTTCTTTCTTTCTTCTTTCTTACTTCTTTCTTACTTCTTTCTTCTTTCTTTCTCACTTCTTTCTTACTTCTTTCTTACTTCTTTCTTTCTTCTTTCTTACTTCTTTCTTTCTTCTTTCTTACTTCTTTCTTACTTCTTTCTTACTTCATTCTTCTTTCTTCTTTCTTTCTTACTTCTTTCTTTCTCCTTTCTTACTTCTTTCTTTCTTCTTTCTTACTTCTTTCTTTCTTCTTTCTTACTTCTTTCTTACTTCTTTCTTCTTCCTTTCTTAATACTTTCTTACTTCTTTCTTACTTTTTTCTTACTTCTTTCTTTCTTCTTTCTTTCTTCTTTCTTACTTCTTTCTTTCTTCTTTCTTACTTCTTTCTTACTTCTTTCTTTCTTCTTTCTTACTTCTTTCTTACTTCTTTCTTTCTTCTTTCTTACTTCTTTCTTTCTTCCTTCTTTCTTCTTTCTTACTTCATTCTTTCTTGTTTCTTACTACTTTCTTACTACTTTCTTTCTTCTTTCTTACTTCTTTCTTTCTTCTTTCTTACTTCTTTCTTACTTCTTTCTTACTTCATTCTAACTTCTTTCTTCTTTCTTTCTTACTTCTTTCTTTCTCCTTTCTTACTTCTTTCTTTCTTCTTTCTTACTTCTTTCTTTCTTCTTTCTTACTTCTTTCTTACTTCTTTCTTCTTCCTTTCTTACTACTTTCTTACTTCTTTCTTACTTTTTTCTTACTTCTTTCTTACTTCTTTCTTACTTCTTTCTTACTTCTTTCATACTTCTTTCTTACTTCTTTCTAACTTCTTTCTTACTTCTTTCTTCATTCCTTCTTACTTCTTTCTTACTTCTTTCTTACTTCTTTCTTTCTTCTTTCTTACTTCTTTCTTACTTCTTTCTTACTTCATTCTAACTTCTTTTTTCTTCTTTCTTACTTCTTTCTTACTTCTTTCTTACTTCTTTCTTACTTCTTTCTTACTTCTTTCTTCATTCCTTCTTACTTCTTTCTTACTTCTTTCTTACTTCTTTCTTACTTCTTTCTTACTTCTTTCTTTTTTCTTTCTTACTTCTTTCTTACTTCTTTCTAACTTCTTTCTTACTTCTTTCTTCATTCCTTCTTACTTCTTTCTTACTTCTTTCTTACTTCTTTCTTACTTCTTTCTTCTTTCTTTCTTACTTCTTTCATACTTCTTTCTTACTTCTTTCTTCTTTCTTTCTTACCTCTTTTTACTTCTTTCTTACTTCTTTCTTACTTCTTTCTTTCTTCTTTCTTACTTCTTTCTTTCTTCTTTCTTACTTCTTTCTTAGTTCTTTCTTCTTTCTTTCTCACTTCTTTCGTACTTCTTTCTTACTTCTTTCTTTCTTCTTTCTTACTTCTTTCTTTCTTCTTTCTTACTTCTTTCTTACTTCTTTCTTACTTCATTCTAACTTATTTCTTCTTTCTTTCTTACTTCTTTCTTTCTCCTTTCTTACTTCTTTCTTTCTTCTTTCTTACTTCTTTCTTTCTTCTTTCTTAATTCTTTCTTACTTCTTTCTTCTTCCTTTCTTACTACTTTCTTACTTCTTTCTTACTTTTTTCTTACTTCTTTCTTACTTCTTTCTTACTTCTTTCTTACTTCTTTCATACTTCTTTCTTACTTCTTTCTAACTTCTTTCTTACTTCTTTCTTCATTCCTTCTTACTTCTTTCTTACTTCTTTCTTACTTCTTTCTTTCTTCTTTCTTACTTCTTTCTTACTTCTTTCTTACTTCATTCTAACTTATTTTTCTTCTTTCTTACTTCTTTCTTACTTCTTTCTTACTTCTTTCTTACTTCTTTCTTACTTCTTTCTTCATTCCTTCTTACTTCTTTCTTACTTCTTTCTTACTTCTTTCTTACTTCTTTCTTACTTCTTTCTTTTTTCTTTCTTACTTCTTTCTTACTTCTTATTTACTTCTTTCTTACTTCATTCTAACTTCTTTTTTCTTCTTTCTTACTTCTTTCTTACTTCTTTCTTACTTCTTTCTTACTTCTTTCTTACTTCTTTCTTCATTCCTTCTTACTTCTTTCTTTCTTTCTTCTTTCTTATTCTTTCTTTCTTCTTTCTTATTTCTTTCTTACTTCTTTCTTCATTCCTTCTTACTTCTTTCCTTCTTTCTTCTTTCTTATTCTTTCTTTCTTCTTTCTTACTTCTTTCTTACTTCTTTCTTACTTCTTTCTTCATTCCTTCTTACTTCTTTCTTACTTCTTTCTTACTTCTTTCTTACTTCTTTCTTACTTCTTTCTTACTTCTTTCTTACTTCTTTCTTACTTCTTTCTTCATTCCTTCTTACTTCTTTCTTACTTCTTTCTTACTTCTTTCTTACTTCTTTCTTACTTCTTTCTTACTTCTTTCTTTCTTCTTTCTAACTACTTTTTTCTTCTTTCTTACTTCTTTCTAACTACTTTCTTACTTCTTTCTTACTTCTTTCTTACTTCTTTCTTCATTCCTTCTTACTTCTTTCTTACTTCTTTCTTACTTCTTTCTTACTTCTTTCTTACTTCTTTCTTACTTCTTTCTTACTTCTTTCTTACTTCTTTCTTCATTCCTTCTTACTTCTTTCTTACTTCTTTCTTACTTCTTTCTTTCTTCTTTCTTACTTCTTTCTTACTTCTTTCTTTCTTCTTTCTTACTTCTTTCTTTCTTCCTTCTTTCTTCTTTCTTACTTCCTTCTTTCTTGTTTCTTACTACTTTCTTACTACTTTCTTACTTCTTTCTTACTTCTTTCTTACTTCTTTCTTACTTCTTTCTTACTTCTTTCTTACTTCTTTCTTCTTTCTTTCTTACTTCTTTCATACTTCTTTCTTACTTCTTTCTTCTTTCTTTCTTACCTCTTTTTACTTCTTTCTTACTTCTTTCTTACTTCTTTCTTTCTTCTTTCTTACTTCTTTCTTTCTTCTTTCTTACTTCTTTCTTAGTTCTTTCTTCTTTCTTTCTCACTTCTTTCTTACTTCTTTCTTACTTCTTTCTTTCTTCTTTCTTACTTCTTTCTTTCTTCTTTCTTACTTCTTTCTTACTTCTTTCTTACTTCATTCTAACTTCTTTCTTCTTTCTTTCTTACTTCTTTCTTTCTCCTTTCTTACTTCTTTCTTTCTTCTTTCTTACTTCTTTCTTTCTTCTTTCTTACTTCTTTCTTACTTCTTTCTTCTTCCTTTCTTACTACTTTCTTACTTCTTTCTTACTTTTTTCTTACTTCTTTCTTTCTTCTTTCTTTCTTCTTTCTTACTTCTTTCTTTCTTCTTTCTTACTTCTTTCTTACTTCTTTCTTTCTTCTTTCTTACTTCTTTCTTACTTCTTTCTTTCTTCTTTCTTACTTCTTTCTTTCTTCCTTCTTTCTTCTTTCTTACTTCATTCTTTCTTGTTTCTTACTACTTTCTTACTACTTTCTTACTTCTTTCTTACTTCTTTCTTACTTCTTTCTTACTTCTTTCTTACTTCTTTCTTACTTCTTTCTTACTTCTTTCTTCTTTCTTTCTTACTTCTTTCATACATCTTTCTTACTTCTTTCTTCTTTCTTTCTTACCTCTTTTTACTTCTTTCTTACTTCTTTCTTACTTCTTTCTTTCTTCTTTCTTACTTCTTTCTTTCTTCTTTCTTACTTCTTTCTTAGTTCTTTCTTCTTTCTTTCTCACTTCTTTCGTACTTCTTTCTTACTTCTTTCTTTCTTCTTTCTTACTTCTTTCTTTCTTCTTTCTTACTTCTTTCTTACTTCTTTCTTACTTCATTCTAACTTCTTTCTTCTTTCTTTCTTACTTCTTTCTTTCTCCTTTCTTACTTCTTTCTTTCTTCTTTCTTACTTCTTTCTTTCTTCTTTCTTACTTCTTTCTTACTTCTTTCTTCTTCCTTTCTTACTACTTTCTTACTTCTTTCTTACTTTTTTCTTACTTCTTTCTTACTTCTTTCTTACTTCATTCTTACTTCTTTCATACTTCTTTCTTACTTCTTTCTAACTTCTTTCTTACTTCTTTCTTCATTCCTTCTTACTTCTTTCTTACTTCTTTCTTACTTCTTTCTTACTTCTTTCTTACTTCTTTCTTACATCTTTCTTCTATCTTTCTTTCTTCTTTCTTACTTCTTTCTTTCTTCTTTCTTACTTCTTTCTTACTTCTTTCTTACTTCATTCTAACTTCTTTTTTCTTCTTTCTTACTTCTTTCTTACTTCTTTCTTACTTCTTTCTTCTTTCTTTCTTACTTCTTTCTTACTTCTTTCTTTCTTCTTTCTTACTTCTTTCTTTCCTCCTTCTTACTTCTTTCTTTCTTCTTTCTTACTTCTTTCTTACTTCTTTCTTCTTTCTTTCTTACTACTATATTACTTATTTCTTACTTTTTTCTTACTTCTTTCTTACTTCTTTCTTACTTCTTTCTTTCTTCTCTCTTACTTCTTTCATACTTCTTTCTTCATTCCTTCTTACTTCTTTCTTACTTCTTTCTTACTTCTTTCTTTCTTCTTTCTTACTTCTTTCTTACTTCTTTCTTCTATCTTTCTTTCTTCTTTCTTACTTCTTTCTTTCTTCTTTCTTACTTCTATCTTACTTCTTTCTTACTTCTTTCTAACTTCTTTTTTCTTCTTTCTTACTTCTTTCTTACTTCTTTCTTACTTCTTTCTTACTTCTTTCTTCTTTCTTTCTTACTTCTTTCTTACTACTTTCTTCTTTCTTTCTTACTTCTTTCATACTTCTTTCTTACTTCTTTCTTCTTTCTTTCTTACTTCTTTCTTACTTCTTTCTTACTTCTTTCTTACTTCTTCCTTCATTCCTTCTTACATCTTTCTTACTTCTTTCTTACTTCTTTCTTCTTTCTTTCTTACTTCTTTCATACTTCTTTCTTACTTCTTTCTTCTTTCTTTCTTACTTCTTTCTTACTTCTTTCTTACTTCTTTCTTACTTCATTCTTTCTTCTTTCTTACTTCTTTCTTTCTTCTTTCTTACTTCTTTCTTAGTTCTTTCTTCTTTCTTTCTCACTTCTTTCTTACTTCTTTCTTACTTCTTTCTTACTTCATTCTAACTTCTTTTTTCTTCTTTCTTACTTCTTTCTTACTTCTTTCTTACTTCTTTCTTCTTTCTTTCTTACTTCTTTCTTACTTCTTTCTTTCTTCTTTCTTACTTCTTTCTTTCTTCTTTCTTACTTCTTTCTTACTTCTTTCTTACTTCATTCTAACTTCTTTTTTCTTCTTTCTTACTTCTTTCTTCTATCTTTCTTTCTTCTTTCTTACTTCCTTCTTTCTTCTTTCTTACTTCTTTCTTACTTCTTTCTTACTTCTTTCTAACTTCTTTTTTCTTCTTTCTTACTTCTTTCTTACTTCTTTCTTACTTCTTTCCTACTTCTTTCTTCATTCCTTCTTACTTCTTTCTTACTTCTTTCTTACTACTTTCTTACTTCTTTCTTTCTTCTTTCTTTTTTCTTTCTTACTTCTTTCTTACTTCTTTCTTACTTCTTTCTTACTTCTTTCTTACTTCTTTCTTCTATCTTTCTTTCTTCTTTCTTACTTCCTTCTTTCTTCTTTCTTACTTCTTTCTTACTTCTTTCTTACTTCTTTCTAACTTCTTTTTTCTTCTTCCTTACTTCTTTCTTACTTCTTTCTTACTTCTTTCCTACTTCTTTCTTCATTCCTTCTTACTTCTTACTTACTTCTTTCTTACTTCTTTCTTACTTCTTTCTTTCTTCTTTATTCTTTCTTTCTTACTTCTTTCTTACTTCTTTCTTACTTCTTTCTTACTTCTTTCTTACTTCTTTCTTACTTCTTTCTTCATTCCTTCTTACTTCTTTCTTACTTCTTTCTTACTTCTTTCTTACTACTTTCTTACTTCTTTCTTCTTTCTTTCTTACTTCTTTCTTACTTCTTTCTATCTTCTTTCTTACTTCTTTCTTCATTCCTTCTTACTTCTTTTTTACTTCTTTCTTACTTCTTTCTTACTTCTTTCTTACTTCTTTCTTCTATCTTTCTTTCTTCTTTCTTACTTCTTTCTTTCTTCTTTCTTACTTCTTTCTTACTTCTTTCTTACTTCTTTCTAACTTCTTTTTTCTTCTTTCTTACTTCTTTCTTACTTCTTTCTTACTTCTTTCTTTCTTCTTTCTTACTTCTTTCTTCATTCCTTCTTACTTCTTTCTTTCTTCTTTCTTTCTTATTCTTTCTTTCTTCTTTCTTATTTCTTTCTTACTTGTTTCTTCATTCCTTCTTACTTCTTTCCTTCTTTCTTCTTTCTTATTCTTTCTTTCTTCTTTCTTACTTCTTTCTTTCTTCTTTCGAACTTCTTTTTTCTTTTTTCTTACTTCTTTCTTACTTCTTTCTTACTTCTTTCTTACTTCTTTCTTACTTCTTTCTTACTTCTTTTTTCATTCCTTCTTACTTCTTTCTTACTTCTTTCTTACTTCTTTCTTACTTCTTTCTTACTTCTTTCTTACTTCTTTCTTTCTTCTTTCTAACTTCTTTTTTCTTCTTTCTTACTTCTTTCTTACTTCTTTCTAACTACTTTCTAACTTCTTTCTTACTTCTTTCTTAATTCTTTCTTTCTTCTTTCTTTCTTCTTTCTTACTTCTTTCTTTCTTCTTTCTTACTTCTTTCTTAGTTCTTTCTTCTTTCTTTCTCACTTCTTTCTTACTTCTTTCTTACTTCTTTCTTACTTCTTTCTTTCTTCTTTCTTACTTCTTTCTTTCTTCTTTCTTACTCCTTTCTTACTTCTTTCTTACTTCATTCTAACTTCTTTTTTCTTCTTTCTTACTTCTTTCTTACTTCTTTCTTCTTTCTTTCTTACTTCTTTCTTACTTCTTTCTTACTTCTTTCTTACTTCTTTCTTTCTTCTTTCTTACTTCTTTCTTACTTCTTTCTTTCTTCTTTCTTACTTCTTTCCTTCTTAATTCTTTCTTCTTTCTTACTTCATTCTTTCTTGTTTCTTACTACTTTCTTACTACTTTCTTACTTCTTTCTTACTTCTTTCTTACTTCTTTCTTACTTCTTTCTTCTTTCTTTCTTACTTCTTTCATACTTCTTTCTTACTTCTTTCTTCTTTCTTACCTCTTTTTACTTCTTTCTTACTTCTTTCTTACTTCTTTCTTTCTTCTTTCTTACTTCTTTCTTTCTTCTTTCTTACTTCTTTCTTAGTTCTTTCTTATTTCTTTCTCACTTCTTTCTTACTTCTTTCTTACTTCTTTCTTTCTTCTTTCTTACTTCTTTCTTTCTTCTTTCTTACTTCTTTCTTACTTCATTCTAACTTCTTTTTTCTTCTTTCTTACTTCTTTCTTACTTCTTTCTTACTTCTTTCTTACTTCTTTCTTCTTTCTTTCTTACTTCTTTCTTTCTCCTTTCTTACTTCTTTCTTTCTTCTTTCTTACTTCTTTCTTTCTTCTTTCTTACTTCTTTCTTACTTCTTTCTTCTTTCTTTCTTACTACTTTCTTACTTCTTTCTTACTTTTTTCTTACTTCTTTCTTACTTCTTTCTTACTTCTTTCTTACTTCTTTCATACTTCTTTCTTACTTCTTTCTAACTTCTTTCTTACTTCTTTCTTCATTCCTTCTTACTTCTTTCTTACTTCTTTCTTACTTCTTTCTTACTTCTTTCTTACTTCTTTCTTACATCTTTCTTCTATCTTTCTTTCTTCTTTCTTACTTCTTTCTTTCTTCTTTCTTACTTCTTTCTTACTTCTTTCTTACTTCATTCTAACTTCTTTTTTCTTCTTTCTTACTTCTTTCTTACTTCTTTCTTACTTCTTTCTTCTTTCTTTCTTACTTCTTTCTTACTTCTTTCTTTCTTCTTTCTTACTTCTTTCTTTCCTCCTTCTTACTTCTTTCTTTCTTCTTTCTTACTTCTTTCTTACTTCTTTCTTCTTTCTTTCTTACTACTTTATTACTTATTTCTTACTTTTTTCTTACTTCTTTCTTACTTGTTTCTTACTTCTTTCTTTCTTCTTTCTTACTTCTTTCATACTTCTTTCTTACTTCTTTCTAACTTCTTTCTTACTTCTTTCTTCATTCCTTCTTACTTCTTTCTTACTTCTTTCTTACTTCTTTCGTTCTTCTTTCTTACTTCTTTCTTACTTCTTTCTTCTATCTTTCTTTCTTCTTTCTTACTTCTTTCTTTCTTCTTTCTTACTTCTATCTTACTTCTTTCTTACTTCTTTCTAACTTCTTTTTTCTTCTTTCTTACTTCTTTCTTACTTCTTTCTTACTTCTTTCTTACTTCTTTCTTCTTTCTTTCTTACTTCTTTCTTACTACTTTCTTCTTTCTTTCTTACTTCTTTCATACTTCTTTCTTACTTCTTTCTTCTTTCTTTCTTACTTCTTTCTTACTTCTTTCTTACTTCTTTCTTACTTCTTCCTTCATTCCTTCTTACATCTTTCTTACTTCTTTCTTACTTCTTTCTTCTTTCTTTCTTACTTCTTTCATACTTCTTTCTTACTTCTTTCTTCTTTCTTTCTTACTTCTTTCTTACTTCTTTCTTACTTCATTCTTTCTTCTTTCTTACTTCTTTCTTTCTACTTTCTTACTTCTTTCATAGTTCTTTCTTCTTTCTTTCTCACTTCTTTCTTACTTCTTTCTTACTTCTTTCTTACTTCTTTCTTTCTTCTTTCTTACTTCCTTCTTTCTTCTTTCTTACTTCTTTCTTACTTCTTTCTTACTTCTTTCTAACTTCTTTTTTCTTCTTTCTTACTTCTTTCTTACTTCTTTCTTACTTCTTTCCTACTTCTTTCTTCATTCCTTCTTACTTCTTACTTACTTCTTTCTCACTTCTTTCTTTCTTCTTTATTCTTTCTTTCTTACTTCTTTCTTACTTCTTTCTTACTTCTTTCTTACTTCTTTCTTACTTCTTTCTTCATTCCTTCTTACTTCTTTCTTACTTCTTTCTTACTTCTTTCTTACTACTTTCTTACTTCTTTCTTCTTTCTTTCTTACTTCTTTCTTACTTCTTTCTAACTTCTTTCTTACTTCTTTCTTCATTCCTTCTTACTTCTTTTTTACTTCTTTCTTACTTCTTTCTTACTTCTTTCTTACTTCTTTCTTCTATCTTTCTTTCTTCTTTCTTACTTCTTTCTTTCTTCTTTCTTACTTCTTTCTTACTTCTTTCTTCTTTCTTTCTTACTACTTTATTACTTATTTCTTACTTTTTTCTTACTTCTTTCTTACTTCTTTCTTACTTCTTTCTTTCTTCTTTCTTACTTCTTTCATACTTCTTTCTTACTTCTTTCTAACTTCTTTCTTACTTCTTTCTTCATTCCTTCTTACTTCTTTCTTACTTCTTTCTTTCTTCTTTCATCTTTCTTTCTTTCTTCTTTCTTACTTCTTTCCTACTTCTTTCTTACTTCTTTCTTACTTCTTTCTTCTATCTTTCTTTCTTCTTTCTTACTTCCTTCTTTCTTCTTTCTTACTTCTTTCTTACTTCTTTCTTACTTCTTTCTAACTTCTTTTTTCTTCTTTCTTACTTCTTTCTTACTTCTTTCTTACTTCTTTCCTACTTCTTTCTTCATTCCTTCTTACTTCTTTCTTACTTCTTTCTTACTACTTTCTTACTTCTTTCTTTCTTCTTTCTTCTTTCTTTCTTACTTCTTTCTTACTTCTTTCTTACTTCTTTCTTACTTCTTTCTTACTTCTTTCTTACTTCTTTCTTCTATCTTTCTTTCTTCTTTCTTACTTCCTTCTTTCTTCTTTCTTACTTCTTTCTTACTTCTTTCTTACTTCTTTCTAACTTCTTTTTTCTTCTTTCTTACTTCTTTCTTACTTCTTTCTTACTTCTTTCCTACTTCTTTCTTCATTCCTTCTTATTTCTTACTTACTTCTTTCTTACTTCTTTCTTACTTCTTTCTTTCTTCTTTATTCTTTCTTTCTTACTTCTTTCTTACTTCTTTCTTACTTCTTTCTTACTTCTTTCTTACTACTTTCTTACTTCTTTCTTCTTTCTTTCTTACTTCTTTCTTACTTCTTTCTAACTTCTTTCTTACTTCTTTCTTCATTCCTTCTTACTTCTTTTTTACTTCTTTCTTACTTCTTTCTTACTTCTTTCTTACTTCTTTCTTACTTCTTTCTTCTATCTTTCTTTCTTCTTTCTTACTTCTTTCTTTCTTCTTTCTTACTTCTTTCTTCATTCCTTCTTACTTCTTTCTTTCTTTCTTCTTTCTTATTCTTTCTTTCTTCTTTCTTATTTCTTTCTTACTTGTTTCTTCATTCCTTCTTACTTCTTTCCTTCTTTCTTCTTTCTTATTCTTTCTTTCTTCTTTCTTACTTCTTTCTTTCTTCTTTCTAACTTCTTTTTTCTTTTTTCTTACTTCTTTCTTACTTCTTTCTTACTTCTTTCTTACTTCTTTCTTACTTCTTTCTTACTTCTTTTTTCATTCCTTCTTACTTCTTTCTTACTTCTTTCTTACTTCTTTCTTACTTCTTTCTTACTTCTTTCTTACTTCTTTCTTTCTTCTTTCTAACTTCTTTCTTCTTTCTTTCTTACTTCTTTCTTTCTCCTTTCTTACTTCTTTCTTTCTTCTTTCTTACTTCTTTCTTTCTTCTTTCTTACTTCTTTCTTACTTCTTTCTTCTTCCTTTCTTACTACTTTCTTACTTCTTTCTTACTTTTTTCTTACTTCTTTCTTACTTCTTTCTTACTTCTTTCTTACTTCTTTCATACTTCTTTCTTACTTCTTTCTAACTTCTTTCTTACTTCTTTCTTCATTCCTTCTTACTTCTTTCTTACTTCTTTCTTACTTCTTTCTTACTTCTTTCTTACTTCTTTCTTACATCTTTCTTCTATCTTTCTTTCTTCTTTCTTACTTCTTTCTTTCTTCTTTCTTACTTCTTTCTTACTTCTTTCTTACTTCATTCTAACTTCTTTTTTCTTCTTTCTTACTTCTTTCTTACTTCTTTCTTACTTCTTTCTTCTTTCTTTCTTACTTCTTTCTTACTTCTTTCTTTCTTCTTTCTTACTTCTTTCTTTCCTCCTTCTTACTTCTTTCTTTCTTCTTTCTTACTTCTTTCTTACTTCTTTCTTCTTTCTTTCTTACTACTATATTACTTATTTCTTACTTTTTTCTTACTTCTTTCTTACTTCTTTCTTACTTCTTTCTTTCTTCTCTCTTACTTCTTTCATACTTCTTTCTTCATTCCTTCTTACTTCTTTCTTACTTCTTTCTTACTTCTTTCTTTCTTCTTTCTTACTTCTTTCTTACTTCTTTCTTCTATCTTTCTTTCTTCTTTCTTACTTCTTTCTTTCTTCTTTCTTACTTCTATCTTACTTCTTTCTTACTTCTTTCTAACTTCTTTTTTCTTCTTTCTTACTTCTTTCTTACTTCTTTCTTACTTCTTTCTTACTTCTTTCTTCTTTCTTTCTTACTTCTTTCTTACTACTTTCTTCTTTCTTTCTTACTTCTTTCATACTTCTTTCTTACTTCTTTCTTCTTTCTTTCTTACTTCTTTCTTACTTCTTTCTTACTTCTTTCTTACTTCTTCCTTCATTCCTTCTTACATCTTTCTTACTTCTTTCTTACTTCTTTCTTCTTTCTTTCTTACTTCTTTCATACTTCTTTCTTACTTCTTTCTTCTTTCTTTCTTACTTCTTTCTTACTTCTTTCTTACTTCTTTCTTACTTCATTCTTTCTTCTTTCTTACTTCTTTCTTTCTTCTTTCTTACTTCTTTCTTAGTTCTTTCTTCTTTCTTTCTCACTTCTTTCTTACTTCTTTCTTACTTCTTTCTTACTTCATTCTAACTTCTTTTTTCTTCTTTCTTACTTCTTTCTTACTTCTTTCTTACTTCTTTCTTCTTTCTTTCTTACTTCTTTCTTACTTCTTTCTTTCTTCTTTCTTACTTCTTTCTTTCTTCTTTCTTACTTCTTTCTTACTTCTTTCTTACTTCATTCTAACTTCTTTTTTCTTCTTTCTTACTTCTTTCTTCTATCTTTCTTTCTTCTTTCTTACTTCCTTCTTTCTTCTTTCTTACTTCTTTCTTACTTCTTTCTTACTTCTTTCTAACTTCTTTTTTCTTCTTTCTTACTTCTTTCTTACTTCTTTCTTACTTCTTTCCTACTTCTTTCTTCATTCCTTCTTACTTCTTTCTTACTTCTTTCTTACTACTTTCTTACTTCTTTCTTTCTTCTTTCTTTTTTCTTTCTTACTTCTTTCTTACTTCTTTCTTACTTCTTTCTTACTTCTTTCTTACTTCTTTCTTCTATCTTTCTTTCTTCTTTCTTACTTCCTTCTTTCTTCTTTCTTACTTCTTTCTTACTTCTTTCTTACTTCTTTCTAACTTCTTTTTTCTTCTTCCTTACTTCTTTCTTACTTCTTTCTTACTTCTTTCCTACTTCTTTCTTCATTCCTTCTTACTTCTTACTTACTTATTTCTTACTTCTTTCTTACTTCTTTCTTTCTTCTTTATTCTTTCTTTCTTACTTCTTTCTTACTTCTTTCTTACTTCTTTCTTACTTCTTTCTTACTTCTTTCTTACTTCTTTCTTACTTCTTTCTTCATTCCTTCTTACTTCTTTCTTACTTCTTTCTTACTTCTTTCTTACTACTTTCTTACTTCTTTCTTCTTTCTTTCTTACTTCTTTCTTACTTCTTTCTATCTTCTTTCTTACTTCTTTCTTCATTCCTTCTTACTTCTTTTTTACTTCTTTCTTACTTCTTTCTTACTTCTTTCTTACTTCTTTCTTCTATCTTTCTTTCTTCTTTCTTACTTCTTTCTTTCTTCTTTCTTACTTCTTTCTTACTTCTTTCTTACTTCTTTCTAACTTCTTTTTTCTTCTTTCTTACTTCTTTCTTACTTCTTTCTTACTTCTTTCTTTCTTCTTTCTTACTTCTTTCTTCATTCCTTCTTACTTCTTTCTTTCTTTCTTCTTTCTTATTCTTTCTTTCTTCTTTCTTATTTCTTTCTTACTTGTTTCTTCATTCCTTCTTACTTCTTTCCTTCTTTCTTCTTTCTTATTCTTTCTTTCTTCTTTCTTACTTCTTTCTTTCTTCTTTCGAACTTCTTTTTTCTTTTTTCTTACTTCTTTCTTACTTCTTTCTTACTTCTTTCTTACTTCTTTCTTACTTCTTTCTTACTTCTTTTTTCATTCCTTCTTACTTCTTTCTTACTTCTTTCTTACTTCTTTCTTACTTCTTTCTTACTTCTTTCTTACTTCTTTCTTTCTTCTTTCTAACTTCTTTTTTCTTCTTTCTTACTTCTTTCTTACTTCTTTCTAACTACTTTCTTACTTCTTTCTTACTTCTTTCTTAATTCTTTCTTTCTTCTTTCTTTCTTCTTTCTTACTTCTTTCTTTCTTCTTTCTTACTTCTTTCTTAGTTCTTTCTTCTTTCTTTCTCACTTCTTTCTTACTTCTTTCTTACTTCTTTCTTACTTCTTTCTTTCTTCTTTCTTACTTCTTTCTTTCTTCTTTCTTACTCCTTTCTTACTTCTTTCTTACTTCATTCTAACTTCTTTTTTCTTCTTTCTTACTTCTTTCTTACTTCTTTCTTCTTTCTTTCTTACTTCTTTCTTACTTCTTTCTTACTTCTTTCCTACTTCTTTCTTTCTTCTTTCTTACTTCTTTCTTACTTCTTTCTTTCTTCTTTCTTACTTCTTTCCTTCTTAATTCTTTCTTCTTTCTTACTTCATTCTTTCTTGTTTCTTACTACTTTCTTACTACTTTCTTACTTCTTTCTTACTTCTTTCTTACTTCTTTCTTACTTCTTTCTTCTTTCTTTCTTACTTCTTTCATACTTCTTTCTTACTTCTTTCTTCTTTCTTTCTTACCTCTTTTTACTTCTTTCTTACTTCTTTCTTACTTCTTTCTTTCTTCTTTCTTACTTCTTTCTTTCTTCTTTCTTACTTCTTTCTTAGTTCTTTCTTATTTCTTTCTCACTTCTTTCTTACTTCTTTCTTACTTCTTTCTTTCTTCTTTCTTACTTCTTTCTTTCTTCTTTCTTACTTCTTTCTTACTTCATTCTAACTTCTTTTTTCTTCTTTCTTACTTCTTTCTTACTTCTTTCTTACTTCTTTCTTACTTCTTTCTTCTTTCTTTCTTACTTCTTTCTTTCTCCTTTCTTACTTCTTTCTTTCTTCTTTCTTACTTCTTTCTTTCTTCTTTCTTACTTCTTTCTTACTTCTTTCTTCTTTCTTTCTTACTACTTTCTTACTTCTTTCTTACTTTTTTCTTACTTCTTTCTTACTTCTTTCTTACTTCTTTCTTACTTCTTTCATACTTCTTTCTTACTTCTTTCTAACTTCTTTCTTACTTCTTTCTTCATTCCTTCTTACTTCTTTCTTACTTCTTTCTTACTTCTTTCTTACTTCTTTCTTACTTCTTTCTTACATCTTTCTTCTATCTTTCTTTCTTCTTTCTTACTTCTTTCTTTCTTCTTTCTTACTTCTTTCTTACTTCTTTCTTACTTCATTCTAACTTCTTTTTTCTTCTTTCTTACTTCTTTCTTACTTCTTTCTTACTTCTTTCTTCTTTCTTTCTTACTTCTTTCTTACTTCTTTCTTTCTTCTTTCTTACTTCTTTCTTTCCTCCTTCTTACTTCTTTCTTTCTTCTTTCTTACTTCTTTCTTACTTCTTTCTTCTTTCTTTCTTACTACTTTATTACTTATTTCTTACTTTTTTCTTACTTCTTTCTTACTTGTTTCTTACTTCTTTCTTTCTTCTTTCTTACTTCTTTCATACTTCTTTCTTACTTCTTTCTAACTTCTTTCTTACTTCTTTCTTCATTCCTTCTTACTTCTTTCTTACTTCTTTCTTACTTCTTTCTTTCTTCTTTCTTACTTCTTTCTTACTTCTTTCTTCTATCTTTCTTTCTTCTTTCTTACTTCTTTCTTTCTTCTTTCTTACTTCTATCTTACTTCTTTCTTACTTCTTTCTAACTTCTTTTTTCTTCTTTCTTACTTCTTTCTTACTTCTTTCTTACTTCTTTCTTACTTCTTTCTTCTTTCTTTCTTACTTCTTTCTTACTACTTTCTTCTTTCTTTCTTACTTCTTTCATACTTCTTTCTTACTTCTTTCTTCTTTCTTTCTTACTTCTTTCTTACTTCTTTCTTACTTCTTTCTTACTTCTTCCTTCATTCCTTCTTACATCTTTCTTACTTCTTTCTTACTTCTTTCTTCTTTCTTTCTTACTTCTTTCATACTTCTTTCTTACTTCTTTCTTCTTTCTTTCTTACTTCTTTCTTACTTCTTTCTTACTTCATTCTTTCTTCTTTCTTACTTCTTTCTTTCTTCTTTCTTACTTCTTTCTTAGTTCTTTCTTCTTTCTTTCTCACTTCTTTCTTACTTCTTTCTTACTTCTTTCTTACTTCTTTCTTTCTTCTTTCTTACTTCCTTCTTTCTTCTTTCTTACTTCTTTCTTACTTCTTTCTTACTTCTTTCTAACTTCTTTTTTCTTCTTTCTTACTTCTTTCTTACTTCTTTCTTACTTCTTTCCTACTTCTTTCTTCATTCCTTCTTACTTCTTACTTACTTCTTTCTTACTTCTTTCTTTCTTCTTTATTCTTTCTTTCTTACTTCTTTCTTACTTCTTTCTTACTTCTTTCTTACTTCTTTCTTACTTCTTTCTTCATTCCTTCTTACTTCTTTCTTACTTCTTTCTTACTTCTTTCTTACTACTTTCTTACTTCTTTCTTCTTTCTTTCTTACTTCTTTCTTACTTCTTTCTAACTTCTTTCTTACTTCTTTCTTCATTCCTTCTTACTTCTTTTTTACTTCTTTCTTACTTCTTTCTTACTTCTTTCTTACTTCTTTCTTCTATCTTTCTTTCTTCTTTCTTACTTCTTTCTTTCTTCTTTCTTACTTCTTTCTTACTTCTTTCTTCTTTCTTTCTTAATACTTTATTACTTATTTCTTACTTTTTTCTTACTTCTTTCTTACTTCTTTCTTACTTCTTTCTTTCTTCTTTCTTACTTCTTTCATACTTCTTTCTTACTTCTTTCTAACTTCTTTCTTACTTCTTTCTTCATTCCTTCTTACTTCTTTCTTACTTCTTTCTTTCTTCTTTCTTCTTTCTTTCTTTCTTCTTTCTTACTTCTTTCTTTCTTCTTTCTTACTTCCTTCTTTCTTCTTTCTTACTTCTTTCTTACTTCTTTCTTACTTCTTTCTAACTTCTTTTTTCTTCTTTCTTACTTCTTTCTTACTTCTTTCTTACTTCTTTCCTACTTCTTTCTTCATGCCTTCTTACTTCTTACTTACTTCTTTCTCACTTCTTTCTTTCTTCTTTATTCTTTCTTTCTTACTTCTTTCTTACTTCTTTCTTACTTCTTTCTTACTTCTTTCTTACTTCTTTCTTCATTCCTTCTTACTTCTTTCTTACTTCTTTCTTACTTCTTTCTTACTACTTTCTTACTTCTTTCTTCTTTCTTTCTTACTTCTTTCTTACTTCTTTCTAACTTCTTTCTTACTTCTTTCTTCATTCCTTCTTACTTCTTTTTTACTTCTTTCTTACTTCTTTCTTACTTCTTTCTTACTTCTTTCTTCTATCTTTCTTTCTTCTTTCTTACTTCTTTCTTTCTTCTTTCTTACTTCTTTCTTACTTCTTTCTTCTTTCTTTCTTACTACTTTATTACTTATTTCTTACTTTTTTCTTACTTCTTTCTTACTTCTTTCTTACTTCTTTCTTTCTTCTTTCTTACTTCTTTCATACTTCTTTCTTACTTCTTTCTAACTTCTTTCTTACTTCTTTCTTCATTCCTTCTTACTTCTTTCTTACTTCTTTCTTTCTTCTTTCTTCTTTCTTTCTTTCTTCTTTCTTACTTCTTTCCTACTTCTTTCTTACTTCTTTCTTACTTCTTTCTTCTATCTTTCTTTCTTCTTTCTTACTTCCTTCTTTCTTCTTTCTTACTTCTTTCTTACTTCTTTCTTACTTCTTTCTAACTTCTTTTTTCTTCTTTCTTACTTCTTTCTTACTTCTTTCTTACTTCTTTCCTACTTCTTTCTTCATTCCTTCTTACTTCTTTCTTACTTCTTTCTTACTACTTTCTTACTTCTTTCTTTCTTCTTTCTTCTTTCTTTCTTACTTCTTTCTTACTTCTTTCTTACTTCTTTCTTACTTCTTTCTTACTTCTTTCTTACTTCTTTCTTCTATCTTTCTTTCTTCTTTCTTACTTCCTTCTTTCTTCTTTCTTACTTCTTTCTTACTTCTTTCTTACTTCTTTCTAACTTCTTTTTTCTTCTTTCTTACTTCTTTCTTACTTCTTTCTTACTTCTTTCCTACTTCTTTCTTCATTCCTTCTTATTTCTTACTTACTTCTTTCTTACTTCTTTCTTACTTCTTTCTTTCTTCTTTATTCTTTCTTTCTTACTTCTTTCTTACTTCTTTCTTACTTCTTTCTTACTTCTTTCTTACTACTTTCTTACTTCTTTCTTCTTTCTTTCTTACTTCTTTCTTACTTCTTTCTAACTTCTTTCTTACTTCTTTCTTCATTCCTTCTTACTTCTTTTTTACTTCTTTCTTACTTCTTTCTTACTTCTTTCTTACTTCTTTCTTACTTCTTTCTTCTATCTTTCTTTCTTCTTTCTTACTTCTTTCTTTCTTCTTTCTTACTTCTTTCTTCATTCCTTCTTACTTCTTTCTTTCTTTCTTCTTTCTTATTCTTTCTTTCTTCTTTCTTATTTCTTTCTTACTTGTTTCTTCATTCCTTCTTACTTCTTTCCTTCTTTCTTCTTTCTTATTCTTTCTTTCTTCTTTCTTACTTCTTTCTTTCTTCTTTCTAACTTCTTTTTTCTTTTTTCTTACTTCTTTCTTACTTCTTTCTTACTTCTTTCTTACTTCTTTCTTACTTCTTTCTTACTTCTTTTTTCATTCCTTCTTACTTCTTTCTTACTTCTTTCTTACTTCTTTCTTACTTCTTTCTTACTTCTTTCTTACTTCTTTCTTTCTTCTTTCTAACTTCTTTTTTCTTCTTTCTTACTTCTTTCTTACTTCTTTCTAACTACTTTCTTACTTCTTTCTTACTTCTTTCTTAATTCTTTCTTTCTTCTTTCTTTCTTCTTTCTTACTTCTTTCTTTCTTCTTTCTTACTTCTTTCTTAGTTCTTTCTTCTTTCTTTCTCACTTCTTTCTTACTTCTTTCTTACTTCTTTCTTACTTCTTTCTTTCTTCTTTCTTACTTCTTTCTTTCTTCTTTCTTACTCCTTTCTTACTTCTTTCTTACTTCATTCTAACTTCTTTTTTCTTCTTTCTTACTTCTTTCTTACTTCTTTCTTCTTTCTTTCTTACTTCTTTCTTACTTCTTTCTTACTTCTTTCTTACTTCTTTCTTTCTTCTTTCTTACTTCTTTCTTACTTCTTTCTTTCTTCTTTCTTACTTCTTTCTTTCTTAATTCTTTCTTCTTTCTTACTTCATTCTTTCTTGTTTCTTACTACTTTCTTACTACTTTCTTACTTCTTTCTTACTTCTTTCTTACTTCTTTCTTACTTCTTTCTTCTTTCTTTCTTACTTCTTTCATACTTCTTTCTTACTTCTTTCTTCTTTCTTTCTTACCTCTTTTTACTTCTTTCTTACTTCTTTCTTACTTCTTTCTTTCTTCTTTCTTACTTCTTTCTTTCTTCTTTCTTACTTCTTTCTTAGTTCTTTCTTATTTCTTTCTCACTTCTTTCTTACTTCTTTCTTACTTCTTTCTTTCTTCTTTCTTACTTCTTTCTTTCTTCTTTCTTACTTCTTTCTTACTTCATTCTAACTTCTTTTTTCTTCTTTCTTACTTCTTTCTTACTTCTTTCTTACTTCTTTCTTCTTTCTTTCTTACTTCTTTCTTTCTCCTTTCTTACTTCTTTCTTTCTTCTTTCTTACTTCTTTCTTTCTTCTTTCTTACTTCTTTCTTACTTCTTTCTTCTTTCTTTCTTACTACTTTCTTACTTCTTTCTTACTTTTTTCTTACTTCTTTCTTACTTCTTTCATACTTCTTTCTTACTTCTTTCTAACTTCTTTCTTACTTCTTTCTTCATTCCTTCTTACTTCTTTCTTACTTCTTTCTTACTTCTTTCTTACTTCTTTCTTACTTCTTTCTTACATCTTTCTTCTATCTTTCTTTCTTCTTTCTTACTTCTTTCTTTCTTCTTTCTTACTTCTTTCTTGCTTCTTTCTTACTTCATTCTAACTTCTTTTTTCTTCTTTCTTACTTCTTTCTTACTTCTTTCTTACTTCTTTCTTCTTTCTTTCTTACTTCTTTCTTACTTCTTTCTTTCTTCTTTCTTACTTCTTTCTTTCCTCCTTCTTACTTCTTTCTTTCTTCTTTCTTACTTCTTTCTTACTTCTTTCTTCTTTCTTTCTTACTACTTTATTACTTATTTCTTACTTTTTTCTTACTTCTTTCTTACTTGTTTCTTACTTCTTTCTTTCTTCTTTCTTACTTCTTTCATACTTCTTTCTTACTTCTTTCTAACTTCTTTCTTACTTCTTTCTTCATTCCTTCTTACTTCTTTCTTACTTCTTTCTTACTTCTTTCTTTCTTCTTTCTTACTTCTTTCTTACTTCTTTCTTCTATCTTTCTTTCTTCTTTCTTACTTCTTTCTTTCTTCTTTCTTACTTCTATCTTACTTCTTTCTTACTTCTTTCTAACTTCTTTTTTCTTCTTTCTTACTTCTTTCTTACTTCTTTCTTACTTCTTTCTTACTTCTTTCTTCTTTCTTTCTTACTTCTTTCTTACTACTTTCTTCTTTCTTTCTTACTTCTTTCATACTTCTTTCTTACTTCTTTCTTCTTTCTTTCTTACTTCTTTCTTACTTCTTTCTTACTTCTTTCTTACTTCTTCCTTCATTCCTTCTTACATCTTTCTTACTTCTTTCTTACTTCTTTCTTCTTTCTTTCTTACTTCTTTCATACTTCTTTCTTACTTCTTTCTTCTTTCTTTCTTACTTCTTTCTTACTTCTTTCTTACTTCATTCTTTCTTCTTTCTTACTTCTTTCTTTCTTCTTTCTTACTTCTTTCTTAGTTCTTTCTTCTTTCTTTCTCACTTCTTTCTTACTTCTTTCTTACTTCTTTCTTACTTCTTTCTTTCTTCTTTCTTACTTCCTTCTTTCTTCTTTCTTACTTCTTTCTTACTTCTTTCTTACTTCTTTCTAACTTCTTTTTTCTTCTTTCTTACTTCTTTCTTACTTCTTTCTTACTTCTTTCCTACTTCTTTCTTCATTCCTTCTTACTTCTTACTTACTTCTTTCTTACTTCTTTCTTTCTTCTTTATTCTTTCTTTCTTACTTCTTTCTTACTTCTTTCTTACTTCTTTCTTACTTCTTTCTTACTTCTTTCTTCATTCCTTCTTACTTCTTTCTTACTTCTTTCTTACTTCTTTCTTACTACTTTCTTACTTCTTTCTTCTTTCTTTCTTACTTCTTTCTTACTTCTTTCTAACTTCTTTCTTACTTCTTTCTTCATTCCTTCTTACTTCTTTTTTACTTCTTTCTTACTTCTTTCTTACTTCTTTCTTACTTCTTTCTTCTATCTTTCTTTCTTCTTTCTTACTTCTTTCTTTCTTCTTTCTTACTTCTTTCTTACTTCTCTTCTCTTTACTACTTTATTACTTATTTCTTACTTTTTTCTTACTTCTTTCTTACTTCTTTCTTACTTCTTTCTTTCTTCTTTCTTACTTCTTTCATACTTCTTTCTTACTTCTTTCTAACTTCTTTCTTACTTCTTTCTTCATTCCTTCTTACTTCTTTCTTACTTCTTTCTTTCTTCTTTCTTCTTTCTTTCTTTCTTCTTTCTTACTTCTTTCCTACTTCTTTCTTACTTCTTTCTTACTTCTTTCTTCTATCTTTCTTTCTTCTTTCTTACTTCCTTCTTTCTTCTTTCTTACTTCTTTCTTACTTCTTTCTTACTTCTTTCTAACTTCTTTTTTCTTCTTTCTTACTTCTTTCTTACTTCTTTCTTACTTCTTTCCTACTTCTTTCTTCATTCCTTCTTACTTCTTTCTTACTTCTTTCTTACTACTTTCTTACTTCTTTCTTTCTTCTTTCTTCTTTCTTTCTTACTTCTTTCTTACTTCTTTCTTACTTCTTTCTTACTTCTTTCTTACTTCTTTCTTCTATCTTTCTTTCTTCTTTCTTACTTCCTTCTTTCTTCTTTCTTACTTCTTTCTTACTTCTTTCTTACTTCTTTCATACTTCTTTCTTACTTCTTTCTTCTTTCTTTCTTACTTCTTTCTTACTTCTTTCTTACTTCTTTCTTACTTCATTCTTTCTTCTTTCTTACTTCTTTCTTTCTTCTTTCTTACTTCTTTCTTAGTTCTTTCTTCTTTCTTTCTCACTTCTTTCTTACTTCTTTCTTACTTCTTTCTTACTTTTCTTTCTTCTTTCTTACTTCTTTCTTTCTTCTTTCTTACTTCTTTCTTACTTCTTTCTTACTTCATTCTAACTTCTTTTTTCTACTTTCTTACTTCTTTCTTACTTCTTTCTTCTATCTTTCTTTCTTCTTTCTTACTTCCTTCTTTCTTCTTTCTTACTTCTTTCTTACTTCTTTCTTACTTCTTTCTAACTTCTTTTTTCTTCTTTCTTACTTCTTTCTTACTTCTTTCTTACTTCTTTCCTACTTCTTTCTTCATTCCTTCTTACTTCTTTCTTACTTCTTTCTTACTACTTTCTTACTTCTTTCTTTCTTCTTTCTTCTTTCTTTCTTACTTCTTTCTTACTTCTTTCTTACTTCTTTCTTACTTCTTTCTTACTTCTTTCTTACTTCTTTCTTCTATCTTTCTTTCTTCTTTCTTACTTCCTTCTTTCTTCTTTCTTACTTCTTTCTTACTTCTTTCTTACTTCTTTCTAACTTCTTTTTTCTTCTTTCTTACTTCTTTCTTACTTCTTTCTTACTTCTTTCCTACTTCTTTCTTCATTCCTTCTTATTTCTTACTTACTTCTTTCTTACTTCTTTCTTACTTCTTTCTTTCTTCTTTATTCTTTCTTTCTTACTTCTTTCTTACTTCTTTCTTACTTCTTTCTTACTTCTTTCTTACTACTTTCTTACTTCTTTCTTCTTTCTTTCTTACTTCTTTCTTACTTCTTTCTAACTTCTTTCTTACTTCTTTCTTCATTCCTTCTTACTTCTTTTTTACTTCTTTCTTACTTCTTTCTTACTTCTTTCTTACTTCTTTCTTACTTCTTTCTTCTATCTTTCTTTCTTCTTTCTTACTTCTTTCTTTCTTCTTTCTTACTTCTTTCTTCATTCCTTCTTACTTCTTTCTTTCTTTCTTCTTTCTTATTCTTTCTTTCTTCTTTCTTATTTCTTTCTTACTTGTTTCTTCATTCCTTCTTACTTCTTTCCTTCTTTCTTCTTTCTTATTCTTTCTTTCTTCTTTCTTACTTCTTTCTTTCTTCTTTCTAACTTCTTTTTTCTTTTTTCTTACTTCTTTCTTACTTCTTTCTTACTTCTTTCTTACTTCTTTCTTACTTCTTTCTTACTTCTTTTTTCATTCCTTCTTACTTCTTTCTTACTTCTTTCTTACTTCTTTCTTACTTCTTTCTTACTTCTTTCTTACTTCTTTCTTTCTTCTTTCTAACTTCTTTTTTCTTCTTTCTTACTTCTTTCTTACTTCTTTCTAACTACTTTCTTACTTCTTTCTTACTTCTTTCTTAATTCTTTCTTTCTTCTTTCTTTCTTCTTTCTTACTTCTTTCTTTCTTCTTTCTTACTTCTTTCTTAGTTCTTTCTTCTTTCTTTCTCACTTCTTTCTTACTTCTTTCTTACTTCTTTCTTACTTCTTTCTTTCTTCTTTCTTACTTCTTTCTTTCTTCTTTCTTACTCCTTTCTTACTTCTTTCTTACTTCATTCTAACTTCTTTTTTCTTCTTTCTTACTTCTTTCTTTCTTCTTTCTTCTTTCTTTCTTACTTCTTTCTTACTTCTTTCTTACTTCTTTCTTACTTCTTTCTTTCTTCTTTCTTACTTCTTTCTTACTTCTTTCTTTCTTCTTTCTTACTTCTTTCTTTCTTAATTCTTTCTTCTTTCTTACTTCATTCTTTCTTGTTTCTTACTACTTTCTTACTACTTTCTTACTTCTTTCTTACTTCTTTCTTACTTCTTTCTTACTTCTTTCTTCTTTCTTTCTTACTTCTTTCATACTTCTTTCTTACTTCTTTCTTCTTTCTTTCTTACCTCTTTTTACTTCTTTCTTACTTCTTTCTTACTTCTTTCTTTCTTCTTTCTTACTTCTTTCTTTCTTCTTTCTTACTTCTTTCTTAGTTCTTTCTTATTTCTTTCTCACTTCTTTCTTACTTCTTTCTTACTTCTTTCTTTCTTCTTTCTTACTTCTTTCTTTCTTCTTTCTTACTTCTTTCTTACTTCATTCTAACTTCTTTTTTCTTCTTTCTTACTTCTTTCTTACTTCTTTCTTACTTCTTTCTTCTTTCTTTCTTACTTCTTTCTTTCTCCTTTCTTACTTCTTTCTTTCTTCTTTCTTAATTCTTTCTTTCTTCTTTCTTACTTCTTTCTTACTTCTTTCTTCTTTCTTTCTTACTACTTTCTTACTTCTTTCTTACTTTTTTCTTACTTCTTTCTTACTTCTTTCATACTTCTTTCTTACTTCTTTCTAACTTCTTTCTTACTTCTTTCTTCATTCCTTCTTACTTCTTTCTTACTTCTTTCTTACTTCTTTCTTACTTCTTTCTTACTTCTTTCTTACATCTTTCTTCTATCTTTCTTTCTTCTTTCTTACTTCTTTCTTTCTTCTTTCTTACTTCTTTCTTGCTTCTTTCTTACTTCATTCTAACTTCTTTTTTCTTCTTTCTTACTTCTTTCTTACTTCTTTCTTACTTCTTTCTTCTTTCTTTCTTACTTCTTTCTTACTTCTTTCTTTCTTCTTTCTTACTTCTTTCTTTCCTCCTTCTTACTTCTTTCTTTCTTCTTTCTTACTTCTTTCTTACTTCTTTCTTCTTTCTTTCTTACTACTTTATTACTTATTTCTTACTTTTTTCTTACTTCTTTCTTACTTGTTTCTTACTTCTTTCTTTCTTCTTTCTTACTTCTTTCATACTTCTTTCTTACTTCTTTCTAACTTCTTTCTTACTTCTTTCTTCATTCCTTCTTACTTCTTTCTTACTTCTTTCTTACTTCTTTCTTTCTTCTTTCTTACTTCTTTCTTACTTCTTTCTTCTATCTTTCTTTCTTCTTTCTTACTTCTTTCTTTCTTCTTTCTTACTTCTATCTTACTTCTTTCTTACTTCTTTCTAACTTCTTTTTTCTTCTTTCTTACTTCTTTCTTACTTCTTTCTTACTTCTTTCTTACTTCTTTCTTCTTTCTTTCTTACTTCTTTCTTACTACTTTCTTCTTTCTTTCTTACTTCTTTCATACTTCTTTCTTACTTCTTTCTTCTTTCTTTCTTACTTCTTTCTTACTTCTTTCTTACTTCTTTCTTACTTCTTCCTTCATTCCTTCTTACATCTTTCTTACTTCTTTCTTACTTCTTTCTTCTTTCTTTCTTACTTCTTTCATACTTCTTTCTTACTTCTTTCTTCTTTCTTTCTTACTTCTTTCTTACTTCTTTCTTACTTCATTCTTTCTTCTTTCTTACTTCTTTCTTTCTTCTTTCTTACTTCTTTCTTAGTTCTTTCTTCTTTCTTTCTCACTTCTTTCTTACTTCTTTCTTACTTCTTTCTTACTTCTTTCTTTCTTCTTTCTTACTTCCTTCTTTCTTCTTTCTTACTTCTTTCTTACTTCTTTCTTACTTCTTTCTAACTTCTTTTTTCTTCTTTCTTACTTCTTTCTTACTTCTTTCTTACTTCTTTCCTACTTCTTTCTTCATTCCTTCTTACTTCTTACTTACTTCTTTCTTACTTCTTTCTTTCTTCTTTATTCTTTCTTTCTTACTTCTTTCTTACTTCTTTCTTACTTCTTTCTTACTTCTTTCTTACTTCTTTCTTACTTCTTTCTTACATCTTTCTTCTATCTTTCTTTCTTCTTTCTTACTTCTTTCTTTCTTCTTTCTTACTTCTTTCTTGCTTCTTTCTTACTTCATTCTAACTTCTTTTTTCTTCTTTCTTACTTCTTTCTTACTTCTTTCTTACTTCTTTCTTCTTTCTTTCTTACTTCTTTCTTACTTCTTTCTTTCTTCTTTCTTACTTCTTTCTTTCCTCCTTCTTACTTCTTTCTTTCTTCTTTCTTACTTCTTTCTTACTTCTTTCTTCTTTCTTTCTTACTACTTTATTACTTATTTCTTACTTTTTTCTTACTTCTTTCTTACTTGTTTCTTACTTCTTTCTTTCTTCTTTCTTACTTCTTTCATACTTCTTTCTTACTTCTTTCTAACTTCTTTCTTACTTCTTTCTTCATTCCTTCTTACTTCTTTCTTACTTCTTTCTTACTTCTTTCTTTCTTCTTTCTTACTTCTTTCTTACTTCTTTCTTCTATCTTTCTTTCTTCTTTCTTACTTCTTTCTTTCTTCTTTCTTACTTCTATCTTACTTCTTTCTTACTTCTTTCTAACTTCTTTTTTCTTCTTTCTTACTTCTTTCTTACTTCTTTCTTACTTCTTTCTTACTTCTTTCTTCTTTCTTTCTTACTTCTTTCTTACTACTTTCTTCTTTCTTTCTTACTTCTTTCATACTTCTTTCTTACTTCTTTCTTCTTTCTTTCTTACTTCTTTCTTACTTCTTTCTTACTTCTTTCTTACTTCTTCCTTCATTCCTTCTTACATCTTTCTTACTTCTTTCTTACTTCTTTCTTCTTTCTTTCTTACTTCTTTCATACTTCTTTCTTACTTCTTTCTTCTTTCTTTCTTACTTCTTTCTTACTTCTTTCTTACTTCATTCTTTCTTCTTTCTTACTTCTTTCTTTCTTCTTTCTTACTTCTTTCTTAGTTCTTTCTTCTTTCTTTCTCACTTCTTTCTTACTTCTTTCTTACTTCTTTCTTACTTCTTTCTTTCTTCTTTCTTACTTCCTTCTTTCTTCTTTCTTACTTCTTTCTTACTTCTTTCTTACTTCTTTCTAACTTCTTTTTTCTTCTTTCTTACTTCTTTCTTACTTCTTTCTTACTTCTTTCCTACTTCTTTCTTCATTCCTTCTTACTTCTTACTTACTTCTTTCTTACTTCTTTCTTTCTTCTTTATTCTTTCTTTCTTACTTCTTTCTTACTTCTTTCTTACTTCTTTCTTACTTCTTTCTTACTTCTTTCTTCATTCCTTCTTACTTCTTTCTTACTTCTTTCTTACTTCTTTCTTACTACTTTCTTACTTCTTTCTTCTTTCTTTCTTACTTCTTTCTTACTTCTTTCTAACTTCTTTCTTACTTCTTTCTTCATTCCTTCTTACTTCTTTTTTACTTCTTTCTTACTTCTTTCTTACTTCTTTCTTACTTCTTTCTTCTATCTTTCTTTCTTCTTTCTTACTTCTTTCTTTCTTCTTTCTTACTTCTTTCTTACTTCTTTCTTCTTTCTTTCTTACTACTTTATTACTTATTTCTTACTTTTTTCTTACTTCTTTCTTACTTCTTTCTTACTTCTTTCTTTCTTCTTTCTTACTTCTTTCATACTTCTTTCTTACTTCTTTCTAACTTCTTTCTTACTTCTTTCTTCATTCCTTCTTACTTCTTTCTTACTTCTTTCTTTCTTCTTTCTTCTTTCTTTCTTTCTTCTTTCTTACTTCTTTCCTACTTCTTTCTTACTTCTTTCTTACTTCTTTCTTCTATCTTTCTTTCTTCTTTCTTACTTCCTTCTTTCTTCTTTCTTACTTCTTTCTTACTTCTTTCTTACTTCTTTCTAACTTCTTTTTTCTTCTTTCTTACTTCTTTCTTACTTCTTTCTTACTTCTTTCCTACTTCTTTCTTCATTCCTTCTTACTTCTTTCTTACTTCTTTCTTACTACTTTCTTACTTCTTTCTTTCTTCTTTCTTCTTTCTTTCTTACTTCTTTCTTACTTCTTTCTTACTTCTTTCTTACTTCTTTCTTACTTCTTTCTTCTATCTTTCTTTCTTCTTTCTTACTTCCTTCTTTCTTCTTTCTTACTTCTTTCTTACTTCTTTCTTACTTCTTTCATACTTCTTTCTTACTTCTTTCTTCTTTCTTTCTTACTTCTTTCTTACTTCTTTCTTACTTCTTTCTTACTTCATTCTTTCTTCTTTCTTACTTCTTTCTTTCTTCTTTCTTACTTCTTTCTTAGTTCTTTCTTCTTTCTTTCTCACTTCTTTCTTACTTCTTTCTTACTTCTTTCTTACTTTTCTTTCTTCTTTCTTACTTCTTTCTTTCTTCTTTCTTACTTCTTTCTTACTTCTTTCTTACTTCATTCTAACTTCTTTTTTCTACTTTCTTACTTCTTTCTTACTTCTTTCTTCTATCTTTCTTTCTTCTTTCTTACTTCCTTCTTTCTTCTTTCTTACTTCTTTCTTACTTCTTTCTTACTTCTTTCTAACTTCTTTTTTCTTCTTTCTTACTTCTTTCTTACTTCTTTCTTACTTCTTTCCTACTTCTTTCTTCATTCCTTCTTACTTCTTTCTTACTTCTTTCTTACTACTTTCTTACTTCTTTCTTTCTTCTTTCTTCTTTCTTTCTTACTTCTTTCTTACTTCTTTCTTACTTCTTTCTTACTTCTTTCTTACTTCTTTCTTACTTCTTTCTTCTATCTTTCTTTCTTCTTTCTTACTTCCTTCTTTCTTCTTTCTTACTTCTTTCTTACTTCTTTCTTACTTCTTTCTAACTTCTTTTTTCTTCTTTCTTACTTCTTTCTTACTTCTTTCTTACTTCTTTCCTACTTCTTTCTTCATTCCTTCTTATTTCTTACTTACTTCTTTCTTACTTCTTTCTTACTTCTTTCTTTCTTCTTTATTCTTTCTTTCTTACTTCTTTCTTACTTCTTTCTTACTTCTTTCTTACTTCTTTCTTACTACTTTCTTACTTCTTTCTTCTTTCTTTCTTACTTCTTTCTTACTTCTTTCTAACTTCTTTCTTACTTCTTTCTTCATTCCTTCTTACTTCTTTTTTACTTCTTTCTTACTTCTTTCTTACTTCTTTCTTACTTCTTTCTTACTTCTTTCTTCTATCTTTCTTTCTTCTTTCTTACTTCTTTCTTTCTTCTTTCTTACTTCTTTCTTCATTCCTTCTTACTTCTTTCTTTCTTTCTTCTTTCTTATTCTTTCTTTCTTCTTTCTTATTTCTTTCTTACTTGTTTCTTCATTCCTTCTTACTTCTTTCCTTCTTTCTTCTTTCTTATTCTTTCTTTCTTCTTTCTTACTTCTTTCTTTCTTCTTTCTAACTTCTTTTTTCTTTTTTCTTACTTCTTTCTTACTTCTTTCTTACTTCTTTCTTACTTCTTTCTTACTTCTTTCTTACTTCTTTTTTCATTCCTTCTTACTTCTTTCTTACTTCTTTCTTACTTCTTTCTTACTTCTTTCTTACTTCTTTCTTACTTCTTTCTTTCTTCTTTCTAACTTCTTTTTTCTTCTTTCTTACTTCTTTCTTACTTCTTTCTAACTACTTTCTTACTTCTTTCTTACTTCTTTCTTAATTCTTTCTTTCTTCTTTCTTTCTTCTTTCTTACTTCTTTCTTTCTTCTTTCTTACTTCTTTCTTAGTTCTTTCTTCTTTCTTTCTCACTTCTTTCTTACTTCTTTCTTACTTCTTTCTTACTTCTTTCTTTCTTCTTTCTTACTTCTTTCTTTCTTCTTTCTTACTCCTTTCTTACTTCTTTCTTACTTCATTCTAACTTCTTTTTTCTTCTTTCTTACTTCTTTCTTTCTTCTTTCTTCTTTCTTTCTTACTTCTTTCTTACTTCTTTCTTACTTCTTTCTTACTTCTTTCTTTCTTCTTTCTTACTTCTTTCTTACTTCTTTCTTTCTTCTTTCTTACTTCTTTCTTTCTTAATTCTTTCTTCTTTCTTACTTCATTCTTTCTTGTTTCTTACTACTTTCTTACTACTTTCTTACTTCTTTCTTACTTCTTTCTTACTTCTTTCTTACTTCTTTCTTCTTTCTTTCTTACTTCTTTCATACTTCTTTCTTACTTCTTTCTTCTTTCTTTCTTACCTCTTTTTACTTCTTTCTTACTTCTTTCTTACTTCTTTCTTTCTTCTTTCTTACTTCTTTCTTTCTTCTTTCTTACTTCTTTCTTAGTTCTTTCTTATTTCTTTCTCACTTCTTTCTTACTTCTTTCTTACTTCTTTCTTTCTTCTTTCTTACTTCTTTCTTTCTTCTTTCTTACTTCTTTCTTACTTCATTCTAACTTCTTTTTTCTTCTTTCTTACTTCTTTCTTACTTCTTTCTTACTTCTTTCTTCTTTCTTTCTTACTTCTTTCTTTCTCCTTTCTTACTTCTTTCTTTCTTCTTTCTTAATTCTTTCTTTCTTCTTTCTTACTTCTTTCTTACTTCTTTCTTCTTTCTTTCTTACTACTTTCTTACTTCTTTCTTACTTTTTTCTTACTTCTTTCTTACTTCTTTCATACTTCTTTCTTACTTCTTTCTAACTTCTTTCTTACTTCTTTCTTCATTCCTTCTTACTTCTTTCTTACTTCTTTCTTACTTCTTTCTTACTTCTTTCTTACTTCTTTCTTACATCTTTCTTCTATCTTTCTTTCTTCTTTCTTACTTCTTTCTTTCTTCTTTCTTACTTCTTTCTTGCTTCTTTCTTACTTCATTCTAACTTCTTTTTTCTTCTTTCTTACTTCTTTCTTACTTCTTTCTTACTTCTTTCTTCTTTCTTTCTTACTTCTTTCTTACTTCTTTCTTTCTTCTTTCTTACTTCTTTCTTTCCTCCTTCTTACTTCTTTCTTTCTTCTTTCTTACTTCTTTCTTACTTCTTTCTTCTTTCTTTCTTACTACTTTATTACTTATTTCTTACTTTTTTCTTACTTCTTTCTTACTTGTTTCTTACTTCTTTCTTTCTTCTTTCTTACTTCTTTCATACTTCTTTCTTACTTCTTTCTAACTTCTTTCTTACTTCTTTCTTCATTCCTTCTTACTTCTTTCTTACTTCTTTCTTACTTCTTTCTTTCTTCTTTCTTACTTCTTTCTTACTTCTTTCTTCTATCTTTCTTTCTTCTTTCTTACTTCTTTCTTTCTTCTTTCTTACTTCTATCTTACTTCTTTCTTACTTCTTTCTAACTTCTTTTTTCTTCTTTCTTACTTCTTTCTTACTTCTTTCTTACTTCTTTCTTACTTCTTTCTTCTTTCTTTCTTACTTCTTTCTTACTACTTTCTTCTTTCTTTCTTACTTCTTTCATACTTCTTTCTTACTTCTTTCTTCTTTCTTTCTTACTTCTTTCTTACTTCTTTCTTACTTCTTTCTTACTTCTTCCTTCATTCCTTCTTACATCTTTCTTACTTCTTTCTTACTTCTTTCTTCTTTCTTTCTTACTTCTTTCATACTTCTTTCTTACTTCTTTCTTCTTTCTTTCTTACTTCTTTCTTACTTCTTTCTTACTTCATTCTTTCTTCTTTCTTACTTCTTTCTTTCTTCTTTCTTACTTCTTTCTTAGTTCTTTCTTCTTTCTTTCTCACTTCTTTCTTACTTCTTTCTTACTTCTTTCTTACTTCTTTCTTTCTTCTTTCTTACTTCCTTCTTTCTTCTTTCTTACTTCTTTCTTACTTCTTTCTTACTTCTTTCTAACTTCTTTTTTCTTCTTTCTTACTTCTTTCTTACTTCTTTCTTACTTCTTTCCTACTTCTTTCTTCATTCCTTCTTACTTCTTACTTACTTCTTTCTTACTTCTTTCTTTCTTCTTTATTCTTTCTTTCTTACTTCTTTCTTACTTCTTTCTTACTTCTTTCTTACTTCTTTCTTACTTCTTTCTTCATTCCTTCTTACTTCTTTCTTACTTCTTTCTTACTTCTTTCTTACTACTTTCTTACTTCTTTCTTCTTTCTTTCTTACTTCTTTCTTACTTCTTTCTAACTTCTTTCTTACTTCTTTCTTCATTCCTTCTTACTTCTTTTTTACTTCTTTCTTACTTCTTTCTTACTTCTTTCTTACTTCTTTCTTCTATCTTTCTTTCTTCTTTCTTACTTCTTTCTTTCTTCTTTCTTACTTCTTTCTTCTTTCTTTCTTACTACTTTATTACTTATTTCTTACTTTTTTCTTACTTCTTTCTTACTTCTTTCTTACTTCTTTCTTTCTTCTTTCTTACTTCTTTCATACTTCTTTCTTACTTCTTTCTAACTTCTTTCTTACTTCTTTCTTCATTCCTTCTTACTTCTTTCTTACTTCTTTCTTTCTTCTTTCTTCTTTCTTTCTTACTTCTTTCTTACTTCTTTCTTACTTCTTTCTTACTTCTTTCTTACTTCTTTCTTCTATCTTTCTTTCTTCTTTCTTACTTCCTTCTTTCTTCTTTCTTACTTCTTTCTTACTTCTTTCTTACTTCTTTCTAACTTCTTTTTTCTTCTTTCTTACTTCTTTCTTACTTCTTTCTTACTTCTTTCCTACTTCTTTCTTCATTCCTTCTTACTTCTTTCTTACTTCTTTCTTACTACTTTCTTACTTCTTTCTTTCTTCTTTCTTCTTTCTTTCTTACTTCTTTCTTACTTCTTTCTTACTTCTTTCTTACTTCTTTCTTACTTCTTTCTTCTATCTTTCTTTCTTCTTTCTTACTTCCTTCTTTCTTCTTTCTTACTTCTTTCTTACTTCTTTCTTACTTCTTTCATACTTCTTTCTTACTTCTTTCTTCTTTCTTTCTTACTTCTTTCTTACTTCTTTCTTACTTCTTTCTTACTTCATTCTTTCTTCTTTCTTACTTCTTTCTTTCTTCTTTCTTACTTCTTTCTTAGTTCTTTCTTCTTTCTTTCTCACTTCTTTCTTACTTCTTTCTTACTTCTTTCTTACTTTTCTTTCTTCTTTCTTACTTCTTTCTTTCTTCTTTCTTACTTCTTTCTTACTTCTTTCTTACTTCATTCTAACTTCTTTTTTCTACTTTCTTACTTCTTTCTTACTTCTTTCTTCTATCTTTCTTTCTTCTTTCTTACTTCCTTCTTTCTTCTTTCTTACTTCTTTCTTACTTCTTTCTTACTTCTTTCTAACTTCTTTTTTCTTCTTTCTTACTTCTTTCTTACTTCTTTCTTACTTCTTTCCTACTTCTTTCTTCATTCCTTCTTACTTCTTTCTTACTTCTTTCTTACTACTTTCTTACTTCTTTCTTTCTTCTTTCTTCTTTCTTTCTTACTTCTTTCTTACTTCTTTCTTACTTCTTTCTTACTTCTTTCTTACTTCTTTCTTACTTCTTTCTTACTTCTTTCTTCTATCTTTCTTTCTTCTTTCTTACTTCCTTCTTTCTTCTTTCTTACTTCTTTCTTACTTCTTTCTTACTTCTTTCTAACTTCTTTTTTCTTCTTTCTTACTTCTTTCTTACTTCTTTCTTACTTCTTTCCTACTTCCTTCTTCATTCCTTCTTATTTCTTACTTACTTCTTTCTTACTTCTTTCTTACTTCTTTCTTTCTTCTTTATTCTTTCTTTCTTACTTCTTTCTTACTTCTTTCTTACTTCTTTCTTACTTCTTTCTTACTACTTTCTTACTTCTTTCTTCTTTCTTTCTTACTTCTTTCTTACTTCTTTCTAACTTCTTTCTTACTTCTTTCTTCATTCCTTCTTACTTCTTTTTTACTTCTTTCTTACTTCTTTCTTACTTCTTTCTTACTTCTTTCTTCTATCTTTCTTTCTTCTTTCTTACTTCTTTCTTTCTTCTTTCTTACTTCTTTCTTACTTCCTTCTTACTTCTTTCTAACTTCTTTTTTCTTCTTTCTTACTTCTTTCTTACTTCTTTCTTACTTCTTTCTTACTTCTTTCTTACTTCTTTCTAACTTCCTTTTTCTTCTTTCCTACTTCTTTCTTACTTCTTTCTTACTTCTTTCCTACTTCTTTCTTCATTCCTTCTTATTTCTTACTTACTTCTTTCTTACTTCTTTCTTACTTCTTTCTTTCTTCTTTATTCTTTCTTTCTTACTTCTTTCTTACTTCTTTCTTACTTCTTTCTTACTTCTTTCTTACTACTTTCTTACTTCTTTCTTCTTTCTTTCTTACTTCTTTCTTACTTCTTTCTTTCTTCTTTCTTACTTCCTTCTTTCTTCTTTCTTACTTCTTTCTTACTTCTTTCTTACTTCTTTCTAACTTCTTTTTTCTTCTTTCTTACTTCTTTCTTACTTCTTTCTTACTTCTTTCCTACTTCTTTCTTCATTCCTTCTTACTTCTTACTTACTTCTTTCTTACTTCTTTCTTTCTTCTTTATTCTTTCTTTCTTACTTCTTTCTTACTTCTTTCTTACTTCTTTCTTACTTCTTTCTTACTTCTTTCTTCATTCCTTCTTACTTCTTTCTTACTTCTTTCTTACTTCTTTCTTACTACTTTCTTACTTCTTTCTTCTTTCTTTCTTACTTCTTTCTTACTTCTTTCTAACTTCTTTCTTACTTCTTTCTTCATTCCTTCTTACTTCTTTTTTACTTCTTTCTTACTTCTTTCTTACTTCTTTCTTACTTCTTTCTTCTATCTTTCTTTCTTCTTTCTTACTTCTTTCTTTCTTCTTTCTTACTTCTTTCTTACTTCTTTCTTCTTTCTTTCTTACTACTTTATTACTTATTTCTTACTTTTTTCTTACTTCTTTCTTACTTCTTTCTTACTTCTTTCTTTCTTCTTTCTTACTTCTTTCATACTTCTTTCTTACTTCTTTCTAACTTCTTTCTTACTTCTTTCTTCATTCCTTCTTACTTCTTTCTTACTTCTTTCTTTCTTCTTTCTTCTTTCTTTCTTTCTTCTTTCTTACTTCTTTCTTTCTTCTTTCTTACTTCCTTCTTTCTTCTTTCTTACTTCTTTCTTACTTCTTTCTTACTTCTTTCTAACTTCTTTTTTCTTCTTTCTTACTTCTTTCTTACTTCTTTCTTACTTCTTTCCTACTTCTTTCTTCATTCCTTCTTACTTCTTACTTACTTCTTTCTCACTTCTTTCTTTCTTCTTTATTCTTTCTTTCTTACTTCTTTCTTACTTCTTTCTTACTTCTTTCTTACTTCTTTCTTACTTCTTTCTTCATTCCTTCTTACTTCTTTCTTACTTCTTTCTTACTTCTTTCTTACTACTTTCTTACTTCTTTCTTCTTTCTTTCTTACTTCTTTCTTACTTCTTTCTAACTTCTTTCTTACTTCTTTCTTCATTCCTTCTTACTTCTTTTTTACTTCTTTCTTACTTCTTTCTTACTTCTTTCTTACTTCTTTCTTCTATCTTTCTTTCTTCTTTCTTACTTCTTTCTTTCTTCTTTCTTACTTCTTTCTTACTTCTTTCTTCTTTCTTTCTTACTACTTTATTACTTATTTCTTACTTTTTTCTTACTTCTTTCTTACTTCTTTCTTACTTCTTTCTTTCTTCTTTCTTACTTCTTTCATACTTCTTTCTTACTTCTTTCTAACTTCTTTCTTACTTCTTTCTTCATTCCTTCTTACTTCTTTCTTACTTCTTTCTTTCTTCTTTCTTCTTTCTTTCTTTCTTCTTTCTTACTTCTTTCCTACTTCTTTCTTACTTCTTTCTTACTTCTTTCTTCTATCTTTCTTTCTTCTTTCTTACTTCCTTCTTTCTTCTTTCTTACTTCTTTCTTACTTCTTTCTTACTTCTTTCTAACTTCTTTTTTCTTCTTTCTTACTTCTTTCTTACTTCTTTCTTACTTCTTTCCTACTTCTTTCTTCATTCCTTCTTACTTCTTTCTTACTTCTTTCTTACTACTTTCTTACTTCTTTCTTTCTTCTTTCTTCTTTCTTTCTTACTTCTTTCTTACTTCTTTCTTACTTCTTTCTTACTTCTTTCTTACTTCTTTCTTACTTCTTTCTTCTATCTTTCTTTCTTCTTTCTTACTTCCTTCTTTCTTCTTTCTTACTTCTTTCTTACTTCTTTCTTACTTCTTTCTAACTTCTTTTTTCTTCTTTCTTACTTCTTTCTTACTTCTTTCTTACTTCTTTCCTACTTCTTTCTTCATTCCTTCTTATTTCTTACTTACTTCTTTCTTACTTCTTTCTTACTTCTTTCTTTCTTCTTTATTCTTTCTTTCTTACTTCTTTCTTACTTCTTTCTTACTTCTTTCTTACTTCTTTCTTACTACTTTCTTACTTCTTTCTTCTTTCTTTCTTACTTCTTTCTTACTTCTTTCTAACTTCTTTCTTACTTCTTTCTTCATTCCTTCTTACTTCTTTTTTACTTCTTTCTTACTTCTTTCTTACTTCTTTCTTACTTCTTTCTTCTATCTTTCTTTCTTCTTTCTTACTTCTTTCTTTCTTCTTTCTTACTTCTTTCTTCATTCCTTCTTACTTCTTTCTTTCTTTCTTCTTTCTTATTCTTTCTTTCTTCTTTCTTATTTCTTTCTTACTTGTTTCTTCATTCCTTCTTACTTCTTTCCTTCTTTCTTCTTTCTTATTCTTTCTTTCTTCTTTCTTACTTCTTTCTTTCTTCTTTCTAACTTCTTTTTTCTTTTTTCTTACTTCTTTCTTACTTCTTTCTTACTTCTTTCTTACTTCTTTCTTACTTCTTTCTTACTTCTTTTTTCATTCCTTCTTACTTCTTTCTTACTTCTTTCTTACTTCTTTCTTACTTCTTTCTTACTTCTTTCTTACTTCTTTCTTTCTTCTTTCTAACTTCTTTTTTCTTCTTTCTTACTTCTTTCTTACTTCTTTCTAACTACTTTCTTACTTCTTTCTTACTTCTTTCTTAATTCTTTCTTTCTTCTTTCTTTCTTCTTTCTTACTTCTTTCTTTCTTCTTTCTTACTTCTTTCTTCGTTCTTTCTTCTTTCTTTCTCACTTCTTTCTTACTTCTTTCTTACTTCTTTCTTACTTCTTTCTTTCTTCTTTCTTACTTCTTTCTTTCTTCTTTCTTACTCCTTTCTTACTTCTTTCTTACTTCATTCTAACTTCTTTTTTCTTCTTTCTTACTTCTTTCTTACTTCTTTCTTCTTTCTTTCTTACTTCTTTCTTACTTCTTTCTTACTTCTTTCTTTCTTCTTTCTTACTTCTTTCTTACTTCTTTCTTTCTTCTTTCTTACTTCTTTCTTTCTTAATTCTTTCTTCTTTCTTACTTCATTCTTTCTTGTTTCTTACTACTTTCTTACTACTTTCTTACTTCTTTCTTACTTCTTTCTTACTTCTTTCTTACTTCTTTCTTCTTTCTTTCTTACTTCTTTCATACTTCTTTCTTACTTCTTTCTTCTTTCTTTCTTACCTCTTTTTACTTCTTTCTTACTTCTTTCTTACTTCTTTCTTTCTTCTTTCTTACTTCTTTCTTTCTTCTTTCTTACTTCTTTCTTAGTTCTTTCTTATTTCTTTCTCACTTCTTTCTTACTTCTTTCTTACTTCTTTCTTTCTTCTTTCTTACTTCTTTCTTTCTTCTTTCTTACTTCTTTCTTACTTCATTCTAACTTCTTTTTTCTTCTTTCTTACTTCTTTCTTACTTCTTTCTTACTTCTTTCTTCTTTCTTTCTTACTTCTTTCTTTCTCCTTTCTTACTTCTTTCTTTCTTCTTTCTTACTTCTTTCTTTCTTCTTTCTTACTTCTTTCTTACTTCTTTCTTCTTTCTTTCTTACTACTTTCTTACTTCTTTCTTACTTTTTTCTTACTTCTTTCTTACTTCTTTCATACTTCTTTCTTACTTCTTTCTAACTTCTTTCTTACTTCTTTCTTCATTCCTTCTTACTTCTTTCTTACTTCTTTCTTACTTCTTTCTTACTTCTTTCTTACTTCTTTCTTACATCTTTCTTCTATCTTTCTTTCTTCTTTCTTACTTCTTTCTTTCTTCTTTCTTACTTCTTTCTTGCTTCTTTCTTACTTCATTCTAACTTCTTTTTTCTTCTTTCTTACTTCTTTCTTACTTCTTTCTTACTTCTTTCTTCTTTCTTTCTTACTTCTTTCTTACTTCTTTCTTTCTTCTTTCTTACTTCTTTCTTTCCTCCTTCTTACTTCTTTCTTTCTTCTTTCTTACTTCTTTCTTACTTCTTTCTTCTTTCTTTCTTACTACTTTATTACTTATTTCTTACTTTTTTCTTACTTCTTTCTTACTTGTTTCTTACTTCTTTCTTTCTTCTTTCTTACTTCTTTCATACTTCTTTCTTACTTCTTTCTAACTTCTTTCTTACTTCTTTCTTCATTCCTTCTTACTTCTTTCTTACTTCTTTCTTACTTCTTTCTTTCTTCTTTCTTACTTCTTTCTTACTTCTTTCTTCTATCTTTCTTTCTTCTTTCTTACTTCTTTCTTTCTTCTTTCTTACTTCTATCTTACTTCTTTCTTACTTCTTTCTAACTTCTTTTTTCTTCTTTCTTACTTCTTTCTTACTTCTTTCTTACTTCTTTCTTACTTCTTTCTTCTTTCTTTCTTACTTCTTTCTTACTACTTTCTTCTTTCTTTCTTACTTCTTTCATACTTCTTTCTTACTTCTTTCTTCTTTCTTTCTTACTTCTTTCTTACTTCTTTCTTACTTCTTTCTTACTTCTTCCTTCATTCCTTCTTACATCTTTCTTACTTCTTTCTTACTTCTTTCTTCTTTCTTTCTTACTTCTTTCATACTTCTTTCTTACTTCTTTCTTCTTTCTTTCTTACTTCTTTCTTACTTCTTTCTTACTTCATTCTTTCTTCTTTCTTACTTCTTTCTTTCTTCTTTCTTACTTCTTTCTTAGTTCTTTCTTCTTTCTTTCTCACTTCTTTCTTACTTCTTTCTTACTTCTTTCTTACTTCTTTCTTTCTTCTTTCTTACTTCCTTCTTTCTTCTTTCTTACTTCTTTCTTACTTCTTTCTTACTTCTTTCTAACTTCTTTTTTCTTCTTTCTTACTTCTTTCTTACTTCTTTCTTACTTCTTTCCTACTTCTTTCTTCATTCCTTCTTACTTCTTACTTACTTCTTTCTTACTTCTTTCTTTCTTCTTTATTCTTTCTTTCTTACTTCTTTCTTACTTCTTTCTTACTTCTTTCTTACTTCTTTCTTACTTCTTTCTTCATTCCTTCTTACTTCTTTCTTACTTCTTTCTTACTTCTTTCTTACTACTTTCTTACTTCTTTCTTCTTTCTTTCTTACTTCTTTCTTACTTCTTTCTAACTTCTTTCTTACTTCTTTCTTCATTCCTTCTTACTTCTTTTTTACTTCTTTCTTACTTCTTTCTTACTTCTTTCTTACTTCTTTCTTCTATCTTTCTTTCTTCTTTCTTACTTCTTTCTTTCTTCTTTCTTACTTCTTTCTTACTTCTTTCTTCTTTCTTTCTTACTACTTTATTACTTATTTCTTACTTTTTTCTTACTTCTTTCTTACTTCTTTCTTACTTCTTTCTTTCTTCTTTCTTACTTCTTTCATACTTCTTTCTTACTTCTTTCTAACTTCTTTCTTACTTCTTTCTTCATTCCTTCTTACTTCTTTCTTACTTCTTTCTTTCTTCTTTCTTCTTTCTTTCTTTCTTCTTTCTTACTTCTTTCCTACTTCTTTCTTACTTCTTTCTTACTTCTTTCTTCTATCTTTCTTTCTTCTTTCTTACTTCCTTCTTTCTTCTTTCTTACTTCTTTCTTACTTCTTTCTTACTTCTTTCTAACTTCTTTTTTCTTCTTTCTTACTTCTTTCTTACTTCTTTCTTACTTCTTTCCTACTTCTTTCTTCATTCCTTCTTACTTCTTTCTTACTTCTTTCTTACTACTTTCTTACTTCTTTCTTTCTTCTTTCTTCTTTCTTTCTTACTTCTTTCTTACTTCTTTCTTACTTCTTTCTTACTTCTTTCTTACTTCTTTCTTCTATCTTTCTTTCTTCTTTCTTACTTCCTTCTTTCTTCTTTCTTACTTCTTTCTTACTTCTTTCTTACTTCTTTCATACTTCTTTCTTACTTCTTTCTTCTTTCTTTCTTACTTCTTTCTTACTTCTTTCTTACTTCTTTCTTACTTCATTCTTTCTTCTTTCTTACTTCTTTCTTTCTTCTTTCTTACTTCTTTCTTAGTTCTTTCTTCTTTCTTTCTCACTTCTTTCTTACTTCTTTCTTACTTCTTTCTTACTTTTCTTTCTTCTTTCTTACTTCTTTCTTTCTTCTTTCTTACTTCTTTCTTACTTCTTTCTTACTTCATTCTAACTTCTTTTTTCTACTTTCTTACTTCTTTCTTACTTCTTTCTTCTATCTTTCTTTCTTCTTTCTTACTTCCTTCTTTCTTCTTTCTTACTTCTTTCTTACTTCTTTCTTACTTCTTTCTAACTTCTTTTTTCTTCTTTCTTACTTCTTTCTTACTTCTTTCTTACTTCTTTCCTACTTCTTTCTTCATTCCTTCTTACTTCTTTCTTACTTCTTTCTTACTACTTTCTTACTTCTTTCTTTCTTCTTTCTTCTTTCTTTCTTACTTCTTTCTTACTTCTTTCTTACTTCTTTCTTATTTCTTTCTTACTTCTTTCTTACTTCTTTCTTCTATCTTTCTTTCTTCTTTCTTACTTCCTTCTTTCTTCTTTCTTACTTCTTTCTTACTTCTTTCTTACTTCTTTCTAACTTCTTTTTTCTTCTTTCTTACTTCTTTCTTACTTCTTTCTTACTTCTTTCCTACTTCTTTCTTCATTCCTTCTTATTTCTTACTTACTTCTTTCTTACTTCTTTCTTACTTCTTTCTTTCTTCTTTATTCTTTCTTTCTTACTTCTTTCTTACTTCTTTCTTACTTCTTTCTTACTTCTTTCTTACTACTTTCTTACTTCTTTCTTCTTTCTTTCTTACTTCTTTCTTACTTCTTTCTAACTTCTTTCTTACTTCTTTCTTCATTCCTTCTTACTTCTTTTTTACTTCTTTCTTACTTCTTTCTTACTTCTTTCTTACTTCTTTCTTACTTCTTTCTTCTATCTTTCTTTCTTCTTTCTTACTTCTTTCTTTCTTCTTTCTTACTTCTTTCTTCATTCCTTCTTACTTCTTTCTTTCTTTCTTCTTTCTTATTCTTTCTTTCTTCTTTCTTATTTCTTTCTTACTTGTTTCTTCATTCCTTCTTACTTCTTTCCTTCTTTCTTCTTTCTTATTCTTTCTTTCTTCTTTCTTACTTCTTTCTTTCTTCTTTCTAACTTCTTTTTTCTTTTTTCTTACTTCTTTCTTACTTCTTTCTTACTTCTTTCTTACTTCTTTCTTACTTCTTTCTTACTTCTTTTTTCATTCCTTCTTACTTCTTTCTTACTTCTTTCTTACTTCTTTCTTACTTCTTTCTTACTTCTTTCTTACTTCTTTCTTTCTTCTTTCTAACTTCTTTTTTCTTCTTTCTTACTTCTTTCTTACTTCTTTCTAACTACTTTCTTACTTCTTTCTTACTTCTTTCTTAATTCTTTCTTTCTTCTTTCTTTCTTCTTTCTTACTTCTTTCTTTCTTCTTTCTTACTTCTTTCTTAGTTCTTTCTTCTTTCTTTCTCACTTCTTTCTTACTTCTTTCTTACTTCTTTCTTACTTCTTTCTTTCTTCTTTCTTACTTCTTTCTTTCTTCTTTCTTACTCCTTTCTTACTTCTTTCTTACTTCATTCTAACTTCTTTTTTCTTCTTTCTTACTTCTTTCTTACTTCTTTCTTCTTTCTTTCTTACTTCTTTCTTACTTCTTTCTTACTTCTTTCTTACTTCTTTCTTTCTTCTTTCTTACTTCTTTCTTACTTCTTTCTTTCTTCTTTCTTACTTCTTTCTTTCTTAATTCTTTCTTCTTTCTTACTTCATTCTTTCTTGTTTCTTACTACTTTCTTACTACTTTCTTACTTCTTTCTTACTTCTTTCTTACTTCTTTCTTACTTCTTTCTTCTTTCTTTCTTACTTCTTTCATACTTCTTTCTTACTTCTTTCTTCTTTCTTTCTTACCTCTTTTTACTTCTTTCTTACTTCTTTCTTACTTCTTTCTTTCTTCTTTCTTACTTCTTTCTTTCTTCTTTCTTACTTCTTTCTTAGTTCTTTCTTATTTCTTTCTCACTTCTTTCTTACTTCTTTCTTACTTCTTTCTTTCTTCTTTCTTACTTCTTTCTTTCTTCTTTCTTACTTCTTTCTTACTTCATTCTAACTTCTTTTTTCTTCTTTCTTACTTCTTTCTTACTTCTTTCTTACTTCTTTCTTCTTTCTTTCTTACTTCTTTCTTTCTCCTTTCTTACTTCTTTCTTTCTTCTTTCTTACTTCTTTCTTTCTTCTTTCTTACTTCTTTCTTACTTCTTTCTTCTTTCTTTCTTACTACTTTCTTACTTCTTTCTTACTTTTTTCTTACTTCTTTCTTACTTCTTTCATACTTCTTTCTTACTTCTTTCTAACTTCTTTCTTACTTCTTTCTTCATTCCTTCTTACTTCTTTCTTACTTCTTTCTTACTTCTTTCTTACTTCTTTCTTACTTCTTTCTTACATCTTTCTTCTATCTTTCTTTCTTCTTTCTTACTTCTTTCTTTCTTCTTTCTTACTTCTTTCTTGCTTCTTTCTTACTTCATTCTAACTTCTTTTTTCTTCTTTCTTACTTCTTTCTTACTTCTTTCTTACTTCTTTCTTCTTTCTTTCTTACTTCTTTCTTACTTCTTTCTTTCTTCTTTCTTACTTCTTTCTTTCCTCCTTCTTACTTCTTTCTTTCTTCTTTCTTACTTCTTTCTTACTTCTTTCTTCTTTCTTTCTTACTACTTTATTACTTATTTCTTACTTTTTTCTTACTTCTTTCTTACTTGTTTCTTACTTCTTTCTTTCTTCTTTCTTACTTCTTTCATACTTCTTTCTTACTTCTTTCTAACTTCTTTCTTACTTCTTTCTTCATTCCTTCTTACTTCTTTCTTACTTCTTTCTTACTTCTTTCTTTCTTCTTTCTTACTTCTTTCTTACTTCTTTCTTCTATCTTTCTTTCTTCTTTCTTACTTCTTTCTTTCTTCTTTCTTACTTCTATCTTACTTCTTTCTTACTTCTTTCTAACTTCTTTTTTCTTCTTTCTTACTTCTTTCTTACTTCTTTCTTACTTCTTTCTTACTTCTTTCTTCTTTCTTTCTTACTTCTTTCTTACTACTTTCTTCTTTCTTTCTTACTTCTTTCATACTTCTTTCTTACTTCTTTCTTCTTTCTTTCTTACTTCTTTCTTACTTCTTTCTTACTTCTTTCTTACTTCTTCCTTCATTCCTTCTTACATCTTTCTTACTTCTTTCTTACTTCTTTCTTCTTTCTTTCTTACTTCTTTCATACTTCTTTCTTACTTCTTTCTTCTTTCTTTCTTACTTCTTTCTTACTTCTTTCTTACTTCATTCTTTCTTCTTTCTTACTTCTTTCTTTCTTCTTTCTTACTTCTTTCTTAGTTCTTTCTTCTTTCTTTCTCACTTCTTTCTTACTTCTTTCTTACTTCTTTCTTACTTCTTTCTTTCTTCTTTCTTACTTCCTTCTTTCTTCTTTCTTACTTCTTTCTTACTTCTTTCTTACTTCTTTCTAACTTCTTTTTTCTTCTTTCTTACTTCTTTCTTACTTCTTTCTTACTTCTTTCCTACTTCTTTCTTCATTCCTTCTTACTTCTTACTTACTTCTTTCTTACTTCTTTCTTTCTTCTTTATTCTTTCTTTCTTACTTCTTTCTTACTTCTTTCTTACTTCTTTCTTACTTCTTTCTTACTTCTTTCTTCATTCCTTCTTACTTCTTTCTTACTTCTTTCTTACTTCTTTCTTACTACTTTCTTACTTCTTTCTTCTTTCTTTCTTACTTCTTTCTTACTTCTTTCTAACTTCTTTCTTACTTCTTTCTTCATTCCTTCTTACTTCTTTTTTACTTCTTTCTTACTTCTTTCTTACTTCTTTCTTACTTCTTTCTTCTATCTTTCTTTCTTCTTTCTTACTTCTTTCTTTCTTCTTTCTTACTTCTTTCTTCTTTCTTTCTTACTACTTTATTACTTATTTCTTACTTTTTTCTTACTTCTTTCTTACTTCTTTCTTACTTCTTTCTTTCTTCTTTCTTACTTCTTTCATACTTCTTTCTTACTTCTTTCTAACTTCTTTCTTACTTCTTTCTTCATTCCTTCTTACTTCTTTCTTACTTCTTTCTTTCTTCTTTCTTCTTTCTTTCTTACTTCTTTCTTACTTCTTTCTTACTTCTTTCTTACTTCTTTCTTACTTCTTTCTTCTATCTTTCTTTCTTCTTTCTTACTTCCTTCTTTCTTCTTTCTTACTTCTTTCTTACTTCTTTCTTACTTCTTTCTAACTTCTTTTTTCTTCTTTCTTACTTCTTTCTTACTTCTTTCTTACTTCTTTCCTACTTCTTTCTTCATTCCTTCTTACTTCTTTCTTACTTCTTTCTTACTACTTTCTTACTTCTTTCTTTCTTCTTTCTTCTTTCTTTCTTACTTCTTTCTTACTTCTTTCTTACTTCTTTCTTACTTCTTTCTTACTTCTTTCTTCTATCTTTCTTTCTTCTTTCTTACTTCCTTCTTTCTTCTTTCTTACTTCTTTCTTACTTCTTTCTTACTTCTTTCATACTTCTTTCTTACTTCTTTCTTCTTTCTTTCTTACTTCTTTCTTACTTCTTTCTTACTTCTTTCTTACTTCATTCTTTCTTCTTTCTTACTTCTTTCTTTCTTCTTTCTTACTTCTTTCTTAGTTCTTTCTTCTTTCTTTCTCACTTCTTTCTTACTTCTTTCTTACTTCTTTCTTACTTTTCTTTCTTCTTTCTTACTTCTTTCTTTCTTCTTTCTTACTTCTTTCTTACTTCTTTCTTACTTCATTCTAACTTCTTTTTTCTACTTTCTTACTTCTTTCTTACTTCTTTCTTCTATCTTTCTTTCTTCTTTCTTACTTCCTTCTTTCTTCTTTCTTACTTCTTTCTTACTTCTTTCTTACTTCTTTCTAACTTCTTTTTTCTTCTTTCTTACTTCTTTCTTACTTCTTTCTTACTTCTTTCCTACTTCTTTCTTCATTCCTTCTTACTTCTTTCTTACTTCTTTCTTACTACTTTCTTACTTCTTTCTTTCTTCTTTCTTCTTTCTTTCTTACTTCTTTCTTACTTCTTTCTTACTTCTTTCTTACTTCTTTCTTACTTCTTTCTTACTTCTTTCTTACTTCTTTCTTCTATCTTTCTTTCTTCTTTCTTACTTCCTTCTTTCTTCTTTCTTACTTCTTTCTTACTTCTTTCTTACTTCTTTCTAACTTCTTTTTTCTTCTTTCTTACTTCTTTCTTACTTCTTTCTTACTTCTTTCCTACTTCCTTCTTCATTCCTTCTTATTTCTTACTTACTTATTTCTTACTTCTTTCTTACTTCTTTCTTTCTTCTTTATTCTTTCTTTCTTACTTCTTTCTTACTTCTTTCTTACTTCTTTCTTACTTCTTTCTTACTACTTTCTTACTTCTTTCTTCTTTCTTTCTTACTTCTTTCTTACTTCTTTCTTACTTCTTTCTTACTTCTTTCTTACTTCTTTCATACTTCTTTCTTACTTCTTTCTTCTTTCTTTCTTACTTCTTTCTTACTTCTTTCTTACTTCTTTCTTACTTCATTCTTTCTTCTTTCTTACTTCTTTCTTTCTTCTTTCTTACTTCTTTCTTAGTTCTTTCTTCTTTCTTTCTCACTTCTTTCTTACTTCTTTCTTACTTCTTTCTTACTTTTCTTTCTTCTTTCTTACTTCTTTCTTTCTTCTTTCTTACTTCTTTCTTACTTCTTTCTTACTTCATTCTAACTTCTTTTTTCTACTTTCTTACTTCTTTCTTACTTCTTTCTTCTATCTTTCTTTCTTCTTTCTTACTTCCTTCTTTCTTCTTTCTTACTTCTTTCTTACTTCTTTCTTACTTCTTTCTAACTTCTTTTTTCTTCTTTCTTACTTCTTTCTTACTTCTTTCTTACTTCTTTCCTACTTCTTTCTTCATTCCTTCTTACTTCTTTCTTACTTCTTTCTTACTACTTTCTTACTTCTTTCTTTCTTCTTTCTTCTTTCTTTCTTACTTCTTTCTTACTTCTTTCTTACTTCTTTCTTATTTCTTTCTTACTTCTTTCTTACTTCTTTCTTCTATCTTTCTTTCTTCTTTCTTACTTCTTTCTTTCTTCTTTCTTACTTCTTTCTTACTTCCTTCTTACTTCTTTCTAACTTCTTTTTTCTTCTTTCTTACTTCTTTCTTACTTCTTTCTTACTTCTTTCTTACTTCTTTCTTACTTCTTTCTAACTTCCTTTTTCTTCTTTCTTACTTCTTTCTTACTTCTTTCTTACTTCTTTCCTACTTCTTTCTTCATTCCTTCTTATTTCTTACTTACTTCTTTCTTACTTCTTTCTTACTTCTTTCTTTCTTCTTTATTCTTTCTTTCTTACTTCTTTCTTACTTCTTTCTTACTTCTTTCTTACTTCTTTCTTACTACTTTCTTACTTCTTTCTTCTTTCTTTCTTACTTCTTTCTTACTTCTTTCTAACTTCTTTCTTACTTCTTTCTTCATTCCTTCTTACTTCTTTTTTACTTCTTTCTTACTTCTTTCTTACTTCTTTTTTACTTCTTTCTTCTATCTTTCTTTCTTCTTTCTTACTTCTTTCTTTCTTCTTTCTTACTTCTTTCTTACTTCTTTCTTACTTCTTTCTAACTTCTTTTTTCTTCTTTCTTACTTCTTTCTTACTTCTTTCTTACTTCTTTCTTACTTCTTTCTTCTATCTTTCTTTCTTCTTTCTTACTTCCTTCTTTCTTCTTTCTTACTTCTTTCTTACTTCTTTCTTACTTCTTTCATACTTCTTTCTTACTTCTTTCTTCTTTCTTTCTGACTTCTTTCTTACTTCTTTCTTACTTCTTTCTTACTTCATTCTTTCTTCTTTCTTACTTCTTTCTTTCTTCTTTCTTACTTCTTTCTTAGTTCTTTCTTCTTTCTTTCTCACTTCTTTCTTACTTCTTTCTTACTTCTTTCTTACTTCTTTCTTTCTTCTTTCTTACTTCTTTCTTTCTTCTTTCTTACTTCTTTCTTACTTCTTTCTTACTTCATTCTAACTTCTTTTTTCTACTTTCTTACTTCTTTCTTACTTCTTTCTTCTATCTTTCTTTCTTCTTTCTTACTTCCTTCTTTCTTCTTTCTTACTTCTTTCTTACTTCTTTCTTACTTCTTTCTTACTTCTTTCTAACTTCTTTTTTCTTCTTTCTTACTTCTTTCTTACTTCTTTCTTACTTCTTTCCTACTTCTTTCTTCATTCCTTCTTACTTCTTTCTTACTTCTTTCTTACTACTTTCTTACTTCTTTCTTTCTTCTTTCTTCTTTCTTTCTTACTTCTTTCTTACTTCTTTCTTACTTCTTTCTTACTTCTTTCTTACTTCTTTCTTACTTCTTTCTTCTATCTTTCTTTCTTCTTTCTTACTTCCTTCTTTCTTCTTTCTTACTTCTTTCTTACTTCTTTCTTACTTATTTCTAACTTCTTTTTTCTTCTTTCTTACTTCTTTCTTACTTCTTTCTTACTTCTTTCCTACTTCTTTCTTCATTCCTTCTTATTTCTTACTTACTTCTTTCTTACTTCTTTCTTACTTCTTTCTTTCTTCTTTATTCTTTCTTTCTTACTTCTTTCTTACTTCTTTCTTACTTCTTTCTTACTTCTTTCTTACTACTTTCTTACTTCTTTCTTCTTTCTTTCTTACTTCTTTCTTACTTCTTTCTAACTTCTTTCTTACTTCTTTCTTCATTCCTTCTTACTTCTTTTTTACTTCTTTCTTACTTCTTTCTTACTTTTTTCTTACTTCTTTCTTGCTTCTTTCTTACTTCTTTCTTCTATCTTTCTTTCTTCTTTCTTACTTCTTTCTTTCTTCTTTCTTACTTCTTTCTTACTTCTTTCTTACTTCTTTCTAACTTCTTTTTTCTTCTTTCTTACTTCTTTCTTTCTTCTTTCTTCATTCCTTCTTCTTTCTTTCTTTCTTCTTTCTTATTCTTTCTTTCTTCTTTCTTATTTCTTTCTTACTTCTTTCTTCATTCCTTTTTACTTCTTTCCTTCTTTCTGCTTTCTTATTCTTTCTTTCTTCTTTCTTACTTCTTTCTTTCTTCTTTCTAACTTCTTTTTTCTTTTTTCTTACTTCTTTCTTACTTCTTTCTTACTTCTTTCTTACTTCTTTCTTACTTCTTTCTTACTTATTTTTCATTCCTTCTTACTTCTTTCTTACTTCTTTCTTACTTCTTTCTTACTTCTTTCTTACTTCTTTCTTACTTCTTTCTTTCTTCTTTCTAACTGCTTTTTTCTTCTTTCTTACTTCTTTCTTACTTCTTTCTTCTTTCTTTCTTACTTCTTTCTTACTTCTTTCTTTCTTCTTTCTTACTTCTTTCTTTCCTCCTTCTTACTTCTTTCTTTCTTCTTTCTTACTTCTTTCTTACTTCTTTCTTCTTTCTTTCTTACTTCTTTCTTTATTCTTTATTCTTTCTTTCTTACTTCTTTCTTACTCCTTTCTTACTTCTTTCTTACTTCTTTCTTACTTCTTTCTTACTTCTTTCTTACTTCTTTCTTACTTTTTTCTTACTTCTTTCTAACTTCTTTCTTACTTCTTTCTTACTTCTTCCATACTTCTTTCTTACTTCTTTCTAACTTCTTTCTTACTTCTTTCTTTCTTCTTTCTTCTTTCTTTCTTACTTCTTTCTTACTTCTTTCTTACTTCTTTCTTACTTCTTTCTTACTTCTTTCTTCTATCTTTCTTTCTTCTTTCTTACTTCCTTCTTTCTTCTTTCTAACTTCTTTCTTACTTCTTTCTTACTTCTTTCTAACTTCTTTTTTCTTCTTTCTTACTTCTTTCTTACTTCTTTATTACTTCTTTCCTACTTCTTTCTTCATTCCTTCTTAGTTCTTACTTACTTATTTCTTACTTCTTTCTTACTTCTTTCTTTCTTCTTTATTCTTTCTTTCTTACTTCTTTCTTACTTCTTTCTTACTTCTTTCTTACTTCTTTCTTACTTCTTTCTTACTTCTCTCTTACTTCTTTCTTCATTCCTTCTTACTTCTTTCTTACTTCTTTCTTACTTCTTTCTTACTTCTTTCTTACTTCTTTCTTTTTTCTTTCTTACTTCTTTCTTACTTCTTTCTAACTTCTTTCTTACTTCTTTCTTCATTCCTTCTTACTTCTTTTTTACTTCTTTCTTACTTCTTTCTTACTTCTTTCTTCTTTCTTCTATCTTTCTTTCTTCTTTCTTACTTCTTTCTTTCTTCTTTCTTACTTCTTTCTTACTTCTTTCTTACTTCTTTCTAACTTCTTTTTTCTTCTTTCTTACTTCTTTCTTACTTCTTTCTTACTTCTTTCTTACTTCTTTCTTACTTCTTTCTTCATTCCTTCTTACTTCTTTCTTTCTTTCTTCTTTCTTATTCTTTCTTTCTTCTTTCTTATTTCTTTCTTACTTCTTTCTTCATTCCTTCTTACTTCTTTCCTTCTTTCTTCTTTCTTATTCTTTCTTTCTTCTTTCTTACTTCTTTCTTTCTTCTTTCTAACTTCTTTTTTCTTTTTTCTTACTTCTTTCTTACTTCTTTCTTACTTCTTTCTTACTTCTTTCTTACTTATTTTTCATTCCTTCTTACTTCTTTCTTATTTCTTTCTTACTTCTTTCTTACTTCTTTCTTACTTCTTTCTTACTTCTTTCTTTCTTCTTTCTTCTTTCTTTCTTACTTCTTTCTTACTTCTTTCTTTCTTCTTTCTTACTTCTTTCTTTCCTCCTTCTTACTTCTTTCTTTCTTCTTTCTTACTTCTTTCTTACTTATTTCTTACTTCTTTCTTACTTCTTTCTTACTTTTTTCTTACTTCTTTCTAACTTCTTTCTTACTTCTTTCTTACTTCTTTCATACTTCTTTCTTACTTCTTTCTAACTTCTTTCTTACTTCTTTCTTTCTTCTTTCTTCTTTCTTTCTTACTTCTTTCTTACTTCTTTCTTACTTCTTTCTTACTTCTTTCTTACTTCTTTCTTCTATCTTTCTTTCTTCTTTCTTACTTCCTTCTTTCTTCTTTCTAACTTCTTTCTTACTTCTTTCTTACTTCTTTCTAACTTCTTTTTTCTTCTTTCTTACTTCTTTCTTACTTCTTTATTACTTCTTTCCTACTTCTTTCTTCATTCCTTCTTAGTTCTTACTTACTTATTTCTTACTTCTTTCTTACTTCTTTCTTTCTTCTTTATTCTTTCTTTCTTACTTCTTTCTTACTTCTTTCTTACTTCTTTCTTACTTCTTTCTTACTTCTTTCTTACTTCTTTCTTCATTCATTCTTAATTCTTTCTTACTTCTTTCTTACTTCTTTCTTACTTCTTTCTTACTTCTTTCTTTTTTCTTTCTTACTTCTTTCTTACTTCTTTCTAACTTCTTTCTTACTTCTTTCTTCATTCCTTCTTAGTTCTTTCTTACTTCTTTCTTACTTCTTTCTTCTATCTTTCTTTCTTCTTTCTTACTTCTTTCTTTCTTCTTTCTTACTTCTTATTTACTTCTTTCTTACTTCTTTCTAACTTCTTTTTTCTTCTTTCTTACTTCTTTCTTACTTCTTTCTTACTTCTTTCTTACTTCTTTCTTACTTCTTTCTTCATTCCTTCTTCCTTCTTTCTTTCTTTCTTCTTTCTTATTCTTTCTTTCTTCTTTCTTATTTCTTTCTTACTTCTTTCTTCATTCCTTCTTACTTCTTTCCTTCTTTCTTCTTTCTCATTCTTTCTTCTTTCTTACTTCTTTCTTACTTCTTTCTTACTTCTTTCTTCATTCCTTCTTACTTCTTTCTTACTTCTTTCTTACTTCTTTCTTACTTCTTTCTTACTTCTTTCTTACTTCTTTCTTACTTCTTTCTTCATTCCTTCTTACTTCTTTCTTACTTCTTTCTTACTTCTTTGTTACTTCTTTCTTACTTCTTTCTTACTTCTTTCTTTCTTCTTTCTAACTACTTTTTTCTTCTTTCTTACTTCTTTCTAACTACTTTCTTACTTCTTTCTTACTTCTTTCTTAATTCTTTCTTTCTTCTTTCTTTCTTCTTTCTTACTTCTTTCTTTCTTCTTTCTTACTTCTTTCTTACTTCTTTCTTTCTTCTTTCTTACTTCTTTCTTACTTCTTTCTTTCTTCTTTCTTACTTCTTTCTTTCTTCCTTCTTTCTTCTTTCTTACTTCATTCTTTCTTGTTTCTTACTACTTTCTTACTACTTTCTTACTTCTTTCTTACTTCTTTCTTACTTCTTTCTTACTTCTTTCTTACTTCTTTCTTCTTTCTTTCTTACTTCTTTCATACTTCTTTCTTACTTCTTTCTTCTTTCTTTCTTACCTCTTTTTACTTCTTTCTTACTTCTTTCTTACTTCTTTCTTTCTTCTTTCTTACTTCTTTCTTTCTTCTTTCTTACTTCTTTCTTAGTTCTTTCTTCTTTCTTTCTCACTTCTTTCTTACTTCTTTCTTACTTCTTTCTTTCTTCTTTCTTACTTCTTTCTTTCTTCTTTCTTACTTCTTTCTTACTTCTTTCTTACTTCATTCTAACTTCTTTCTTCTTTCTTTCTTACTTCTTTCTTTCTCCTTTCTTACTTCCTTCTTTCTTCTTTCTTACTTCTTTCTTTCTTCTTTCTTACTTCTTTCTTACTTCTTTCTTCTTCCTTTCTTACTACTTTCTTACTTCTTTCTTACTTTTTTCTTACTTCTTTCTTTCTTCTTTCTTTCTTCTTTCTTACTTCTTTCTTTCTTCTTTCTTACTTCTTTCTTACTTCTTTCTTTCTTCTTTCTTACTTCTTTCTTACTTCTATCTTTCTTCTTTCTTACTTCTTTCTTTCTTCCTTCTTTCTTCTTTCTTACTTCATTCTTTCTTGTTTCTTACTACTTTCTTACTACTTTCTTACTTCTTTCTTACTTCTTTCTTAATTCTTTCTTACTTCTTTCTTACTTCTTTCTTACTTCTTTCTTCTTTCTTTCTTACTTCTTTCATACTTCTTTCTTACTTCTTTCTTCTTTCTTTCTTACCTCTTTTTACTTCTTTCTTACTTCTTTCTTACTTCTTTCTTTCTTCTTTCTTACTTCTTTCTTTCTTCTTTCTTACTTCTTTCTTAGTTCTTTCTTCTTTCTTTCTCACTTCTTTCGTACTTCTTTCTTACTTCTTTCTTTCTTCTTTCTTACTTCTTTCTTTCTTCTTTCTTACTTCTTTCTTACTTCTTTCTTACTTCATTCTAACTTCTTTCTTCTTTCTTTCTTACTTCTTTCTTTCTCCTTTCTTACTTCTTTCTTTCTTCGTTCTTACTTCTTTCTTTCTTCTTTCTTACTTCTTTCTTACTTCTTTCTTCTTCCTTTCTTACTACTTTCTTACTTCTTTCTTACTTTTTTCTTACTTCTTTCTTACTTCTTTCTTACTTCTTTCTTACTTCTTTCATACTTCTTTCTTACTTCTTTCTAACTTCTTTCTTACTTCTTTCTTCATTCCTTCTTACTTCTTTCTTACTTCTTTCTTACTTCTTTCTTTCTTCTTTCTTACTTCTTTCTTACTTCTTTCTTACTTCATTCTAACTTCTTTTTTCTTCTTTCTTACTTCTTTCTTACTTCTTTCTTACTTCATTCTAACTTCTTTCTTCTTTCTTTCTTACTTCTTTCTTTCTCCTTTCTTACTTCTTTCTTTCTTCGTTCTTACTTCTTTCTTTCTTCTTTCTTACTTCTTTCTTACTTCTTTCTTCTTCCTTTCTTACTACTTTCTTACTTCTTTCTTACTTTTTTCTTACTTCTTTCTTACTTCTTTCTTACTTCTTTCTTACTTCTTTCATACTTCTTTCTTACTTCTTTCTAACTTCTTTCTTAATTCTTTCTTCATTCCTTCTTACTTCTTTCTTACTTCTTTCTTACTTCTTTCTTTCTTCTTTCTTACTTCTTTCTTACTTCTTTCTTACTTCATTCTAACTTCTTTTTTCTTCTTTCTTACTTCTTTCTTACTTCTTTCTTACTTCTTTCTTACTTCTTTCTTACTTCTTTCTTCATTCCTTCTTACTTCTTTCTTACTTCTTTCTTACTTCTTTCTTACTTCTTTCTTACTTCTTTCTTTTTTCTTTCTTACTTCTTTCTTACTTCTTTCTAACTTCTTTCTTACTTCTTTCTTCATTCCTTCTTACTTCTTTCTTACTTCTTTCTTACTTCTTTCTTCTATCTTTCTTTCTTCTTTCTTACTTCTTTCTTTCTTCTTTCTTACTTCTTATTTACTTCTTTCTTACTTCTTTCTAACTTCTTTTTTCTTCTTTCTTACTTCTTTCTTACTTCTTTCTTACTTCTTTCTTACTTCTTTCTTACTTCTTTCTTCATTCCTTCTTACTTCTTTCTTTCTTTCTTCTTTCTTATTCTTTCTTTCTTCTTTCTTATTTCTTTCTTACTTCTTTCTTCATTCCTTCTTACTTCTTTCCTTCTTTCTTCTTTCTTATTCTTTCTTTCTTCTTTCTTACTTCTTTCTTACTTCTTTCTTACTTCTTTCTTCATTCCTTCTTACTTCTTTCTTACTTCTATCTTATTTCTTTCTTACTTCTTTCTTACTTCTTTCTTACTTCTTTCTTACTTCTTTCTTACTTCTTTCTTCATTCCTTCTTACTTCTTTCTTACTTCTTTCTTACTTCTTTCTTACTTCTTTCTTACTTCTTTCTTTCTTCTTTCTAACTACTTTTTTCTTCTTTCTTACTTCTTTCTAACTACTTTCTTACTTCTTTCTTACTTCTTTCTTAATTCTTTCTTTCTTCTTTCTTTCTTCTTTCTTACTTCTTTCTTTCTTCTTTCTTACTTCTTTCTTACTTCTTTCTTTCTTCTTTCTTACTTCTTTCTTACTTCTTTCTTTCTTCTTTCTTACTTCTTTCTTTCTTCGTTCTTTCTTCTTTCTTACTTCATTCTTTCTTGTTTCTTACTACTTTCTTACTACTTTCTTACTTCTTTCTTACTTCTTTCTTACTTCTTTCTTACTTCTTTCTTACTTCTTTCTTACTTCTTTCTTCTTTCTTTCTTACTTCTTTCATACTTCTTTCTTACTTCTTTCTTCTTTCTTTCTTACCTCTTTTTACTTCTTTCTTACTTCTTTCTTTCTTCTTTCTTACTTCTTTCTTTCTTCTTTCTTACTTCTTTCTTAGTTCTTTCTTCTTTCTTTCTCACTTCTTTCTTACTTCTTTCTTACTTCTTTCTTTCTTCTTTCTTACTTCTTTCTTTCTTCTTTCTTACTTCTTTCTTACTTCTTTCTTACTTCATTCTAACTTTTTCTTCTTTCTTTCTTACTTCTTTCTTTCTCCTTTCTTACTTCTTTCTTTCTTCTTTCTTACTTCTTTCTTTCTTCTTTCTTACTTCTTTCTTACTTCTTTCTTCTTCCTTTCTTACTACTTTCTTACTTCTTTCTTACTTTTTTCTTACTTCTTTCTTTCTTCTTTCTTTCTTCTTTCTTACTTCTTTCTTTCTTCTTTCTCTACTTCTTTCTTACTTCTTTCTTTCTTCTTTCTTACTTCTTTCTTACTTCTTTCTTTCTTCTTTCTTACTTCTTTCTTTCTTCCTTCTTTCTTCTTTCTTACTTCATTCTTTCTTGTTTCTTACTACTTTCTTACTACTTTCTTACTTCTTTCTTACTTCTTTCTTACTTCTTTCTTACTTCTTTCTTACTTCTTTCTTACTTCTTTCTTCTTTCTTTCTTACTTCTTTCATACTTCTTTCTTACTTCTTTCTTCTTTCTTTCTTACCTCTTTTTACTTCTTTCTTACTTCTTTCTTACTTCTTTCTTTCTTCTTTCTTACTTCTTTCTTTCTTCTTTCTTACTTCTTTCTTACTTCTTTCTTCTTTCTTTCTCACTTCTTTCTTACTTCTTTCTTCTATCTTTCTTTCTTCTTTCTTACTTCTTTCTTTCTTCTTTCTTACTTCTTTCTTACTTCTTTCTTACTTCTTTCTAACTTCTTTTTTCTTCTTTCTTACTTCTTTCTTACTTCTTTCTTACTTCTTTCTTACTTCTTTCTTCTATCTTTCTTTCTTCTTTCTTACTTCCTTCTTTCTTCTTTCTTACTTCTTTCTTACTTCTTTCTTACTTCTTTCATACTTCTTTCTTACTTCTTTCTCCTTTCTTTCTTACTTCTTTCTTACTTCTTTCTTACTTCTTTCTTACTTCATTCTTTCTTCTTTCTTACTTCTTTCTTTCTTCTTTCTTACTTCTTTCTTAGTTCTTTCTTCTTTCTTTCTCACTTCTTTCTTACTTCTTTCTTACTTCTTTCTTACTTCTTTCTTTCTTCTTTCTTACTTCTTTCTTTCTTCTTTCTTACTTCTTTCTTACTTCTTTCTTACTTCATTCTAACTTCTTTTTTCTACTTTCTTACTTCTTTCTTACTTCTTTCTTCTATCTTTCTTTCTTCTTTCTTACTTCCTTCTTTCTTCTTTCTTACTTCTTTCTTACTTCTTTCTTACTTCTTTCTTACTTCTTTCTAACTTCTTTTTTCTTCTTTCTTACTTCTTTCTTACTTCTTTCCTACTTCTTTCCTACTTCTTTCTTCATTCCTTCTTACTTCTTTCTTACTTCTTTCTTACTACTTTCTTACTTCTTTCTTTCTTCTTTCTTCTTTCTTTCTTACTTCTTTCTTACTTCTTTCTTACTTCTTTCTTACTTCTTTCTTACTTCTTTCTTACTTCTTTCTTCTATCTTTCTTTCTTCTTTCTTACTTCCTTCTTTCTTCTTTCTTACTTCTTTCTTACTTCTTTCTTACTTCTTTCTAACTTCTTTTTTCTTCTTTCTTACTTCTTTCTTACTTCTTTCTTACTTCTTTCCTACTTCTTTCTTCATTCCTTCTTATTTCTTACTTACTTCTTTCTTACTTCTTTCTTACTTCTTTCTTTCTTCTTTATTCTTTCTTTCTTACTTCTTTCTTACTTCTTTCTTACTTCTTTCTTACTTCTTTCTTACTACTTTCTTACTTCTTTCTTCTTTCTTTCTTACTTCTTTCCTACTTCTTTCTAACTTCTTTCTTACTTCTTTCTTCATTCCTTCTTACTTCTTTTTTACTTTTTCTTACTTTTTTCTTTCTTCTTTCTTAGTTCTTTCTTCTATCTTTCTTTCTTCTTTCTTCTTTCTTTCTTCTTTCTTACTTCTTTCTTACTTCTTTCTTACTTCTTTCTAACTTCTTTTTTCTTCTTTCTTACTTCTTTCTTACTTCTTTCTTACTTCTTTCTTACTTCTTTCTTCATTCCTTCTTACTTCTTTCTTTCTTTCTTCTTTCTTATTCTTTCTTTCTTCTTTCTTATTTCTTTCTTACTTCTTTCTTCATTCCTTCTTACTTCTTTCCTTCTTTCTTCTTTCTTATTCTTTCTTTCTTCTTTCTTACTTCTTTCTTTCTTCTTTCTAACTTCTTTTTTCTTTTTTCTTACTTCTTTCTTACTTCTTTCTTACTTCTTTCTTACTTCTTTCTTACTTCTTTCTTACTTATTTTTCATTTTTTCTTACTTCTTTCTTACTTCTTTCTTACTTCTTTCTTACTTCTTTCTTACTTCTTTCTTACTTCTTTCTTTCTTCTTTCTAACTTCTTTTTTCTTCTTTCTTACTTCTTTCTTACTTCTTTCTTCTTTCTTTCTTACTTCTTTCTTACTTCTTTCTTTCTTCTTTCTTACTTCTTTCTTTCCTCCTTCTTACTTCTTTCTTTCTTCTTTCTTACTTCTTTCTTCCTTCTTTCTTCTTTCTTTCTTACTACTTTATTACTTATTTCTTACTTTTTTCTTACTTCTTTCTTACTTCTTTCTTACTTCTTTCTTTCTTCTTTCTTACTTCTTTCATACTTCTTTCTTCATTCCTTCTTACTTCTTTCTTACTTCTTTCTTACTTCTTTCTTTCTTCTTTCTTACTTCTTTCTTACTTCTTTCTTCTATCTTTCTTTCTTCTTTCTTCCTTCTTTCTTTCTTCTTTCTCTACTTCTATCTTACTTCTTTCTTACTTCTTTCTAACTTCTTTTTTCTTCTTTCTTACTTCTTTCTTACTTCTTTCTTACTTCTTTCTTACTTCTTTCTTCTTTCTTTCTTACTTCTTTCTTACTACTTTCTTATTTCTTTCTTACTTCTTTCATACTTCTTTCTTACTTCTTTCTTCTTTCTTTCTTACTTCTTTCTTACTTCTTTCTTACTTCTTTCTTACTTCTTCCTTCATTCCTTCTTACATCTTTCTTACTTCTTTCTTACTTCTTTCTTCTTTCTTTCTTACTTCTTTCATACTTCTTTCTTACTTCTTTCTTCTTTCTTTCTTACTTCTTTCTTACTTCTTTCTTACTTCTTCCTTACTTCATTCTTTCTTCTTTCTTACTTCTTTCTTTCTTCTTTCTTACTTCTTTCTTAGTTCTTTCTTCTTTCTTTCTCACTTCTTTCTTACTTCTTTCTTACTTCTTTCTTACTTCTTTCTTTCTTCTTTCTTACTTCTTTCTTTCTTCTTTCTTACTTCTTTCTTACTTCTTTCTTACTTCATTCTAACTTCTTTTTTCTTCTTTCTTACTTCTTTCTTACTTCTTTCTTCTATCTTTCTTTCTTCTTTCTTACTTCCTTCTTTCTTCTTTCTTACTTCTTTCTTACTTCTTTCTTACTTCTTTCTAACTTCTTTTTTCTTCTTTCTTACTTCTTTCTTACTTCTTTCTTACTTCTTTCTAACTTCTTTTTTCTTCTTTCTTACTTCTTTCTTACTTCTTTCTTACTTCTTTCCTACTTCTTTCTTCATTCCTTCTTACTTCTTTCTTACTTCTTTATTACTACTTTCTTACTTCTTTCTTTCTTCTTTCTTCTTTCTTTCTTACTTCTTTCTTACTTCTTTCTTACTTCTTTCTTACTTCTTTCTTACTTCTTTCTTACTTCTTTCTTACTTCTTTCTTCTATCTTTCTTTCTTCTTTCTTACTTCCTTCTTTCTTCTTTCTTACTTCTTTCTTACTTCTTTCTTACTTCTTTCTAACTTCTTTTTTCTTCTTTCTTATTTCTTTCTTACTTCTTTCTTACTTCTTTCCTACTTCTTTCTTCATTCCTTCTTACTTCTTACTTACTTCTTTCTTACTTCTTTCTTACTTCTTTCTTTCTTCTTTATTCTTTCTTTCTTACTTCTTTCTTACTTCTTTCTTACTTCTTTCTTACTTCTTTCTTACTTCTTTCTTACTTCTTTCTTCATTCCTTCTTACTTCTTTCTTACTTCTTTCTTACTTCTTTATTACTACTTTCTTACTTCTTTCTTCTTTCTTTCTTACTTCTTTCTTACTTCTTTCTAACTTCTTTCTTACTTCTTTCTTCATTCCTTCTTACTTCTTTTTTACTTCTTTCTTACTTCTTTCTTACTTCTTTCTTACTTCTTTCTTACTTCTTTCTTACTTCTTTCTTCTATCTTTCTTTCTTCTTTCTTACTTCTTTCTTTCTTCTTTCTTACTTCTTTCTTACTTCTTTCTTACTTCTTTCTAACTTCTTTTTTCTTCTTTCTTACTTCTTTCTTTCTTCTTTCTTCATTCCTTCTTACTTCTTTCTTTCTTTCTTCTTTCTTATTCTTTCTTTCTTCTTTCTTATTTCTTTCTTACTTCTTTCTTCATTCCTTTTTACTTCTTTCCTTCTTTCTGCTTTCTTATTCTTTCTTTCTTCTTTCTTACTTCTTTCTTTCTTCTTTCTAACTTCTTTTTTCTTTTTTCTTACTTCTTTCTTACTTCTTTCTTACTTCTTTCTTACTTCTTTCTTACTTCTTTCTTACTTATTTTTCATTCCTTCTTACTTCTTTCTTACTTCTTTTACTTCTTTCTTACTTCTTTCTTACTTCTTTCTTACTTCTTTCTTTCTTCTTTCTAACTGCTTTTTTCTTCTTTCTTACTTCTTTCTTACTTCTTTCTTCTTTCTTTCTTACTTCTTTCTTACTTCTTTCTTTCTTCTTTCTTACTTCTTTCTTTCCTCCTTCTTACTTCTTTCTTTCTTCTTTCTTACTTCTTTCTTACTTCTTTCTTCTATCTTTCTTTCTTCTTTCTTACTTCTTTCTTTCTTCTTTCTTACTTCTTTCTTACTTCTTTCTTACTTCTTTCTAACTTCTTTTTTCTTCTTTCTTACTTCTTTCTTACTTCTTTCTTACTTCTTTCTTACTTCTTTCTTACTTCTTTCTTCATTCCTTCTTACTTCTTTCTTTCTTTCTTCTTTCTTATTCTTTCTTTCTTCTTTCTTATTTCTTTCTTACTTCTTTCTTCATTCCTTCTTACTTCTTTCCTTCTTTCTTCTTTCTTATTCTTTCTTTCTTCTTTCTTACTTCTTTCTTTCTTCTTTCTAACTTCTTTTTTCTTTTTTCTTACTTCTTTCTTACTTCTTTCTTACTTCTTTCTTACTTCTTTCTTACTTATTTTTCATTCCTTCTTACTTCTTTCTTACTTCTTTCTTACTTCTTTCTTACTTCTTTCTTACTTCTTTCTTACTTCTTTCTTTCTTCTTTCTTCTTTCTTTCTTACTTCTTTCTTACTTCTTTCTTTCTTCTTTCTTACTTCTTTCTTTCCTCCTTCTTACTTCTTTCTTTCTTCTTTCTTACTTCTTTCTTACTTCTTTCTTACTTCTTTCTTACTTCTTTCTTACTTTTTTCTTACTTCTTTCTAACTTCTTTCTTACTTCTTTCTTACTTCTTTCATACTTCTTTCTTACTTCTTTCTAACTTCTTTCTTACTTCTTTCTTTCTTCTTTCTTCTTTCTTTCTTACTTCTTTCTTACTTCTTTCTTACTTCTTTCTTACTTCTTTCTTACTTCTTTCTTCTATCTTTCTTTCTTCTTTCTTACTTCCTTCTTTCTTCTTTCTAACTTCTTTCTTACTTCTTTCTTACTTCTTTCTAACTTCTTTTTTCTTCTTTCTTACTTCTTTCTTACTTCTTTATTACTTCTTTCCTACTTCTTTCTTCATTCCTTCTTAGTTCTTACTTACTTATTTCTTACTTCTTTCTTACTTCTTTCTTTCTTCTTTATTCTTTCTTTCTTACTTCTTTCTTACTTCTTTCTTACTTCTTTCTTACTTCTTTCTTACTTCTTTCTTTTTTCTTTCTTACTTCTTTCTTACTTCTTTCTAACTTCTTTCTTACTTCTTTCTTCTTTCCTTCTTACTTCTTTTTTACTTCTTTCTTACTTCTTTCTTACTTCTTTCTTCTTTCTTCTATCTTTCTTTCTTCTTTCTTACTTCTTTCTTTCTTCTTTCTTACTTCTTTCTTACTTCTTTCTTACTTCTTTCTAACTTCTTTTTTCTTCTTTCTTACTTCTTTCTTACTTCTTTCTTACTTCTTTCTTACTTCTTTCTTACTTCTTTCTTCATTCCTTCTTACTTCTTTCTTTCTTTCTTCTTTCTTATTCTTTCTTTCTTCTTTCTTATTTCTTTCTTACTTCTTTCTTCATTCCTTCTTACTTCTTTCCTTCTTTCTTCTTTCTTATTCTTTCTTTCTTCTTTCTTACTTCTTTCTTTCTTCTTTCTAACTTCTTTTTTCTTTTTTCTTACTTCTTTCTTACTTCTTTCTTACTTCTTTCTTACTTCTTTCTTACTTATTTTTCATTCCTTCTTACTTCTTTCTTACTTCTTTCTTACTTCTTTCTTACTTCTTTCTTACTTCTTTCTTACTTCTTTCTTTCTTCTTTCTTCTTTCTTTCTTACTTCTTTCTTACTTCTTTCTTTCTTCTTTCTTACTTCTTTCTTTCCTCCTTCTTACTTCTTTCTTTCTTCTTTCTTACTTCTTTCTTACTTCTTTCTTACTTCTTTCTTACTTCTTTCTTACTTTTTTCTTACTTCTTTCTAACTTCTTTCTTACTTCTTTCTTACTTCTTTCATACTTCTTTCTTACTTCTTTCTAACTTCTTTCTTACTTCTTTCTTTCTTCTTTCTTCTTTCTTTCTTACTTCTTTCTTACTTCTTTCTTACTTCTTTCTTACTTCTTTCTTACTTCTTTCTTCTATCTTTCTTTCTTCTTTCTTACTTCCTTCTTTCTTCTTTCTAACTTCTTTCTTACTTCTTTCTTACTTCTTTCTAACTTCTTTTTTCTTCTTTCTTACTTCTTTCTTACTTCTTTATTACTTCTTTCCTACTTCTTTCTTCATTCCTTCTTAGTTCTTACTTACTTATTTCTTACTTCTTTCTTACTTCTTTCTTTCTTCTTTATTCTTTCTTTCTTACTTCTTTCTTACTTCTTTCTTACTTCTTTCTTACTTCTTTCTTACTTCTTTCTTACTTCTTTCTTAATTCCTTCTTACTTCTTTCTTACTTCTTTCTTACTTCTTTCTTACTTCTTTCTTACTTCTTTCTTTTTTCTTTCTTACTTCTTTCTTACTTCTTTCTAACTTCTTTCTTACTTCTTTCTTCATTCCTTCTTACTTCTTTCTTACTTCTTTCTTACTTCTTTCTTCTATCTTTCTTTCTTCTTTCTTACTTCTTTCTTTCTTCTTTCTTACTTCTTATTTACTTCTTTCTTACTTCTTTCTAACTTCTTTTTTCTTCTTTCTTACTTCTTTCTTACTTCTTTCTTACTTCTTTCTTACTTCTTTCTTACTTCTTTCTTCATTCCTTCTTCCTTCTTTCTTTCTTTCTTCTTTCTTATTCTTTCTTTCTTCTTTCTTATTTCTTTCTTACTTCTTTCTTCATTCCTTCTTACTTCTTTCCTTCTTTCTTCTTTCTTATTCTTTCTTTCTTCTTTCTTACTTCTTTCTTACTTCTTTCTTACTTCTTTCTTCATTCCTTCTTACTTCTTTCTTACTTCTTTCTTACTTCTTTCTTACTTCTTTCTTACTTCTTTCTTACTTCTTTCTTACTTCTTTCTTACTTCTTTCTTCATTCCTTCTTACTTCTTTCTTACTTCTTTCTTACTTCTTTCTTACTTCTTTCTTACTTCTTTCTTACTTCTTTCTTTCTTCTTTCTAACTACTTTTTTCTTCTTTCTTACTTCTTTCTAACTACTTTCTTACTTCTTTCTTACTTCTTTCTTAATTCTTTCTTTCTTCTTTCTTTCTTCTTTCTTACTTCTTTCTTTCTTCTTTCTTACTTCTTTCTTACTTCTTTCTTTCTTCTTTCTTACTTCTTTCTTACTTCTTTCTTTCTTCTTTCTTACTTCTTTCTTTCTTCCTTCTTTCTTCTTTCTTACTTCATTCTTTCTTGTTTCTTACTACTTTCTTACTACTTTCTTACTTCTTTCTTACTTCTTTCTTACTTCTTTCTTACTTCTTTCTTACTTCTTTCTTCTTTCTTTCTTACTTCTTTCATACTTCTTTCTTACTTCTTTCTTCTTTCTTTCTTACCTCTTTTTACTTCTTTCTTACTTCTTTCTTACTTATTTCTTTCTTCTTTCTTACTTCTTTCTTTCTTCTTTCTTACTTCTTTCTTTCTTCTTTCTTACTTCTTTCTTAGTTCTTTCTTCTTTCTTTCTCACTTCTTTCTTACTTCTTTCTTACTTCTTTCTTTCTTCTTTCTAACTTCTTTCTTTCTTCTTTCTTACTTCTTTCTTACTTCTTTCTTACTTCATTCTAACTTCTTTCTTCTTTCTTTCTTACTTCTTTCTTTCTCCTTTCTTACTTCCTTCTTTCTTCTTTCTTACTTCTTTCTTTCTTCTTTCTTACTTCTTTCTTACTTCTTTCTTCTTCCTTTCTTACTACTTTCTTACTTCTTTCTTACTTTTTTCTTACTTCTTTCTTTCTTCTTTCTTTCTTCTTTCTTACTTCTTTCTTTCTTCTTTCTTACTTCTTTCTTACTTCTTTCTTTCTTCTTTCTTACTTCTTTCTTACTTCTATCTTTCTTCTTTCTTACTTCTTTCTTTCTTCCTTCTTTCTTCTTTCTTACTTCATTCTTTCTTGTTTCTTACTACTTTCTTACTACTTTCTTACTTCTTTCTTACTTCTTTCTTAATTCTTTCTTACTTCTTTCTTACTTCTTTCTTACTTCTTTCTTCTTTCTTTCTTACTTCTTTCATACTTCTTTCTTACTTCTTTCTTCTTTCTTTCTTACCTCTTTTTACTTCTTTCTTACTTCTTTCTTACTTCTTTCTTTCTTCTTTCTTACTTCTTTCTTTCTTCTTTCTTACTTCTTTCTTAGTTCTTTCTTCTTTCTTTCTCACTTCTTTCGTACTTCTTTCTTACTTCTTTCTTTCTTCTTTCTTACTTCTTTCTTTCTTCTTTCTTACTTCTTTCTTACTTCTTTCTTACTTCATTCTAACTTCTTTCTTCTTTCTTTCTTACTTCTTTCTTTCTCCTTTCTTACTTCTTTCTTTCTTCGTTCTTACTTCTTTCTTTCTTCTTTCTTACTTCTTTCTTACTTCTTTCTTCTTCCTTTCTTACTACTTTCTTACTTCTTTCTTACTTTTTTCTTACTTCTTTCTTACTTCTTTCTTACTTCTTTCTTACTTCTTTCATACTTCTTTCTTACTTCTTTCTAACTTCTTTCTTACTTCTTTCTTCATTCCTTCTTACTTCTTTCTTACTTCTTTCTTACTTCTTTCTTTCTTCTTTCTTACTTCTTTCTTACTTCTTTCTTACTTCATTCTAACTTCTTTTTTCTTCTTTCTTACTTCTTTCTTACTTCTTTCTTACTTCTTTCTTACTTCTTTCTTACTTCTTTCTTCATTCCTTCTTACTTCTTTCTTACTTCTTTCTTACTTCTTTCTTACTTCTTTCTTACTTCTTTCTTTTTTCTTTCTTACTTCTTTCTTACTTCTTTCTAACTTCTTTCTTACTTCTTTCTTCATTCCTTCTTACTTCTTTCTTACTTCTTTCTTACTTCTTTCTTCTATCTTTCTTTCTTCTTTCTTACTTCTTTCTTTCTTCTTTCTTACTTCTTATTTACTTCTTTCTTACTTCTTTCTAACTTCTTTTTTCTTCTTTCTTACTTCTTTCTTACTTCTTTCTTACTTCTTTCTTACTTCTTTCTTACTTCTTTCTTCATTCCTTCTTACTTCTTTCTTTCTTTCTTCTTTCTTATTCTTTCTTTCTTCTTTCTTATTTCTTTCTTACTTCTTTCTTCATTCCTTCTTACTTCTTTCCTTCTTTCTTCTTTCTTATTCTTTCTTTCTTCTTTCTTACTTCTTTCTTACTTCTTTCTTACTTCTTTCTTACTTCTTTCTTACTTCTTTCTTACTTCTTTCTTACTTCTTTCTTACTTCTTTCTTCATTCCTTCTTACTTCTTTCTTACTTCTTTCTTACTTCTTTCTTACTTCTTTCTTACTTCTTTCTTACTTCTTTCTTTCTTCTTTCTAACTACTTTTTTCTTCTTTCTTACTTCTTTCTAACTACTTTCTTACTTCTTTCTTACTTCTTTCTTAATTCTTTCTTTCTTCTTTCTTTCTTCTTTCTTACTTCTTTCTTTCTTCTTTCTTACTTCTTTCTTACTTCTTTCTTTCCTCTATCTTACTGCTTTCTTACTTCTTTCTTTCTTCTTTCTTACTTCTTTCTTTCTTCCTTCTTTCTTCTTTCTTACTTCATTCTTTCTTGTTTCTTACTACTTTCTTACTACTTTCTTACTTCTTTCTTACTTCTTTCTTACTTCTTTCTTACTTCTTTCTTACTTCTTTCTTACTTCTTTCTTCTTTCTTTCTTACTTCTTTCATACTTCTTTCTTACTTCTTTCTTCTTTCTTTCTTACCTCTTTTTACTTCTTTCTTACTTCTTTCTTACTTCTTTCTTTCTTCTTTCTTACTTCTTTCTTTCTTCTTTCTTACTTCTTTCTTAGTTCTTTCCTCTTTCTTTCTCACTTCTTTCTTACTTCTTTCTTACTTCTTTCTTTCTTCTTTCTTACTTCTTTCTTTCTTCTTTCTTACTTCTTTCTTACTTCTTTCTTACTTCATTCTAACTTCTTTCTTCTTTCTTTCTTACTTCTTTCTTTCTCCTTTCTTACTTCTTTCTTTCTTCTTTCTTACTTCTTTCTTTCTTCTTTCTTACTTCTTTCTTACTTCTTTCTTCTTCCTTTCTTACTACTTTCTTACTTCTTTCTTACTTTTTTCTTACTTCTTTCTTTCTTCTTTCTTTCTTCTTTCTTACTTCTTTCTTTCTTCTTTCTTACTTCTTTCTTACTTCTTTCTTTCTTCTTTCTTACTTCTTTCTTACTTCTTTCTTTCTTCTTTCTTACTTCTTTCTTTCTTCCTTCTTTCTTCTTTCTTACTTCATTCTTTCTTGTTTCTTACTACTTTCTTACTACTTTCTTACTTCTTTCTTACTTCTTTCTTACTTCTTTCTTACTTCTTTCTTACTTCTTTCTTACTTCTTTCTTCTTTCTTTCTTACTTCTTTCATACTTCTTTCTTACTTCTTTCTTCTTTCTTTCTTACCTCTTTTTACTTCTTTCTTACTTCTTTCTTACTTCTTTCTTTCTTCTTTCTTACTTCTTTCTTTCTTCTTTCTTACTTCTTTCTTAGTTCTTTCTTCTTTCTTTCTCACTTCTTTCGTACTTCTTTCTTACTTCTTTCTTTCTTCTTTCTTACTTCTTTCTTTCTTCTTTCTTACTTCTTTCTTACTTCTTTCTTACTTCATTCTAACTTCTTTCTTCTTTCTTTCTTACTTCTTTCTTTCTCCTTTCTTACTTCTTTCTTTCTTCTTTCTTACTTCTTTCTTTCTTCTTTCTTACTTCTTTCTTACTTCTTTCTTCTTCCTTTCTTACTACTTTCTTACTTCTTTCTTACTTTTTTCTTACTTCTTTCTTACTTCTTTCTTACTTCTTTCTTACTTCTTTCATACTTCTTTCTTACTTCTTTCTAACTTCTTTCTTACTTCTTTCTTCATTCCTTCTTACTTCTTTCTTACTTCTTTCTTACTTCTTTCTTACTTCTTTCTTACTTCTTTCTTACATCTTTCTTCTATCTTTCTTTCTTCTTTCTTACTTCTTTCTTTCTTCTTTCTTACTTCTTTCTTACTTCTTTCTTACTTCATTCTAACTTCTTTTTTCTTCTTTCTTACTTCTTTCTTACTTCTTTCTTACTTCTTTCTTCTTTCTTTCTTACTTCTTTCTTACTTCTTTCTTTCTTCTTTCTTACTTCTTTCTTTCCTCCTTCTTACTTCTTTCTTTCTTCTTTCTTACTTCTTTCTTACTTCTTTCTTCTTTCTTTCTTACTACTATATTACTTATTTCTTACTTTTTTCTTACTTCTTTCTTACTTCTTTCTTACTTCTTTCTTTCTTCTTTCTTACTTCTTTCATACTTCTTTTTTCATTCCTTCTTACTTCTTTCTTACTTCTTTCTTACTTCTTTCTTTCTTCTTTCTTACTTCTTTCTTACTTCTTTCTTCTATCTTTCTTTCTTCTTTCTTACTTCTTTCTTTCTTCTTTCTTACTTCTATCTTACTTCTTTCTTACTTCTTTCCTACTTCTTTCTTCATTCCTTCTTACTTCTTACTTACTTCTTTCTTACTTCTTTCTTACTTCTTTCTTTCTTCTTTATTCTTTCTTTCTTACTTCTTTCTTACTTCTTTCTTACTTCTTTCTTACTTCTTTCTTACTTCTTTCTTACTTTTTTCTTCATTCCTTCTTACTTCTTTCTTACTTCTTTCTTACTACTTTCTTACTACTTTCTTTCTTCTTTCTTCTTTCTTTCTTACTTCTTTCTTACTTCTTTCTATCTTCTTTCTTACTTCTTTCTTCATTCCTTCTTACTTCTTTTTTACTTCTTTCTTACTTCTTTCTTACTTCTTTCTTACTTCTTTCTTACTTCTTTCTTACTTCTTTCTTCTATCTTTATTTCTTCTTTCTTACTTCTTTCTTTCTTCTTTCTTACTTCTTTCTTACTTCTTTCTTACTTCTTTCTAACTTCTTTTTTCTTCTTTCTTACTTCTTTCTTACTTCTTTCTTACTTCTTTCTTTCTTCTTTCTTACTTCTTTCTTCATTCCTTCTTACTTCTTTCTTTCTTTCTTCTTTTTTATTCTTTCTTTCTTCTTTCTTATTTCTTTCTTACTTCTTTCTTCATTCCTTCTTACTTCTTTCCTTCTTTCTTCTTTCTTATTCTTTCTTTCTTCTTTCTTACTTCTTTCTTTCTTCTTTCTAACTTCTTTTTTCTTTTTTCTTACTTCTTTCTTACTTCTTTCTTACTTCTTTCTTACTTCTTTCTTACTTCTTTCTTACTTCTTTTTTCATTCCTTCTTACTTCTTTCTTACTTCTTTCTTACTTCTTTCTTACTTCTTTCTTACTTCTTTCTTTCTTCTTTCTAACTTCTTTTTTCTTCTTTCTTACTTCTTTCTTACTTCTTTCTAACTACTTTCTTACTTCTTTCTTACTTCTTTCTTAATTCTTTCTTTCTTCTTTCTTTCTTCTTTCTTACTTCTTTCTTTCTTCTTTCCTACTTCTTTCTTAGTTCTTTCTTCTTTCTTTCTCACTTCTTTCTTACTTCTTTCTTACTTCTTTCTTACTTCTTTCTTTCTTCTTTCTTACTTCTTTCTTTCTTCTTTCTTACTTCTTTCTTACTTCTTTCTTACTTCATTCTAACTTCTTTTTTCTTCTTTCTTACTTCTTTCTTACTTCTTTATTCATTCCTTCTTACTTCTTTCTTTCTTTCTTCTTTCTTATTCTTTCTTTCTTCTTTCTTATTTCTTTCTTACTTCTTTCTTCATTCCTTCTTACTTCTTTCCTTCTTTCTTCTTTCTTATTCTTTCTTTCTTCTTTCTTACTTCTTTCTTACTTCTTTCTTACTTCTTTCTTCATTCCTTCTTACTTCTTTCTTACTTCTTTCTTACTTCTTTCTTACTTCTTTCTTACTTCTTTCTTACTTCTTTCTTACTTCTTTCTTCATTCCTTCTTACTTCTTTCTTACTTCTTTCTTACTTCTTTCTTACTTCTTTCTTACTTCTTTCTTACTTCTTTCTTTCTTCTTTCTAACTACTTTTTTCTTCTTTCTTACTTCTTTCTAACTACTTTCTTACTTCTTTCTTACTTCTTTCTTAATTCTTTCTTTCTTCTTTCTTTCTTCTTTCTTACTTCTTTCTTTCTTCTTTCTTACTTCTTTCTTACTTCTTTCTTTCTTCTTTCTTACTTCTTTCTTACTTCTTTCTTTCTTCTTTCTTACTTCTTTCTTTCTTCCTTCTTTCTTCTTTCTTACTTCATTCTTTCTTGTTTCTTACTACTTTCTTACTACTTTCTTACTTCTTTCTTACTTCTTTCTTACTTCTTTCTTACTTCTTTCTTACTTCTTTCTTACTTCTTTCTTCTTTCTTTCTTACTTCTTTCATACTTCTTTCTTACTTCTTTCTTCTTTCTTTCTTACCTCTTTTTACTTCTTTCTTACTTCTTTCTTACTTCTTTCTTTCTTCTTTCTTACTTCTTTCTTTCTTCTTTCTTACTTCTTTCTTAGTTCTTTCTTCTTTCTTTCTCACTTCTTTCTTACTTCTTTCTTACTTCTTTCTTTCTTCTTTCTTACTTCTTTCTTTCTTCTTTCTTACTTCTTTCTTACTTCTTTCTTACTTCATTCTAACTTCTTTCTTCTTTCTTTCTTACTTCTTTCTTTCTCCTTTCTTACTTCTTTCTTTCTTCTTTCTTACTTCTTTCTTTCTTCTCTCTTACTTCTTTCTTACTTCTTTCTTCTTCATTTCTTACTACTTTCTTACTTCTTTCTTACTTTTTTCTTACTTCTTTCTTTCTTCTTTCTTTCTTCTTTCTTACTTCTTTCTTTCTTCTTTCTTACTTCTTTCTTACTTCTTTCTTTCTTCTTTCTTACTTCTTTCTTACTTCTTTCTTTCTTCTTTCTTACTTCTTTCTTTCTTCCTTCTTTCTTCTTTCTTACTTCATTCTTTCTTGTTTCTTACTACTTTCTTACTACTTTCTTACTTCTTTCTTACTTCTTTCTTACTTCTTTCTTACTTCTTTCTTACTTCTTTCTTACTTCTTTCTTACTTCTTTCTTCTTTCTTTCTTACTTCTTTCATACTTCTTTCTTACTTCTTTCTTCTTTCTTTCTTACCTCTTTTTACTTCTTTCTTACTTCTTTCTTACTTCTTTCTTTCTTCTTTCTTACTTCTTTCTTTCTTCTTTCTTACTTCTTTCTTAGTTCTTTCTTCTTTCTTTCTCACTTCTTTCGTACTTCTTTCTTACTTCTTTCTTTCTTCTTTCTTACTATTTTCTTTCTTCTTTCTTACTTATTTCTTACTTCTTTCTTACTTCATTCTAACTTCTTTCTTCTTTCTTTCTTACTTCTTTCTTTCTCCTTTCTTACTTCTTTCTTTCTTCTTTCTTACTTCTTTCTTTCTTCTTTCTTACTTCTTTCTTACTTCTTTCTTCTTCCTTTCTTACTACTTTCTTACTTCTTTCTTACTTTTTTCTTACTTCTTTCTTACTTCTTTCTTACTTCTTTCTTACTTCTTTCATACTTCTTTCTTACTTCTTTCTAACTTCTTTCTTACTTCTTTCTTTCTTCTTTCTTACTTCTTTCTTAGTTCTTTTTTCATTCCTTCTTACTTCTTTCTTACTTCTTTCTTACTTCTTTCTTACTTCTTTCTTACTTCTTTTTTCATTCCTTCTTACTTCTTTCTTACTTCTTTCTTACTTCTTTCTTACTTCTTTCTTACTTCTTTCTTACTTCTTTCTTACTTCTTTCTTTCTTCTTTCTAACTTCTTTTTTCTTCTTTCTTACTTCTTTCTTTCTTCTTTCTAACTACTTTCTTACTTCTTTCTTACTTCTTTCTTAATTCTTTCTTTCTTCTTTCTTTCTTCTTTCTTACTTCTTTCTTTCTTCTTTCTTACTTCTTTCTTAGTTCTTTCTTACTTCTTTCTCACTTCTTTCTTACTTCTTTCTTACTTCTTTCTTACTTCTTTCTTTCTTCTTTCTTACTTCTTTCTTTCTTCTTTCTTACTTCTTTCTTACTTCTTTCTTACTTCATTCTAACTTCTTTTTTCTTCTTTCTTACTTCTTTCTTACTTCTTTCTTACTTCTTTCTTCTTTCTTTCTTACTTCTTTCTTACTTCTTTCTTACTTCTTTCTTACTTCTTTCTTTCTTCTTTCTTACTTCTTTCTTACTTCTTTCTTTCTTCTTTCTTACTTCTTTCTTTCTTCCTTCTTTCTTCTTTCTTACTTCATTCTTTCTTGTTTCTTACTACTTTCTTACTACTTTCTTACTTCTTTCTTACTTCTTTCTTACTTCTTTCTTACTTCTTTCTTACTTCTTTCTTCTTTCTTTCTTACTTCTTTCATACTTCTTTCTTACTTCTTTCTTCTTTCTTTCTTACCTCTTTTTACTTCTTTCTTACTTCTTTCTTACTTCTTTCTTCTATCTTTCTTACTTCTTTCTTTCTTCTTTCTTACTTCTTTCTTAGTTCTTTCTTATTTCTTTCTCACTTCTTTCTTACTTCTTTCTTACTTCTTTCTTTCTTCTTTCTTACTTCTTTCTTTCTTCTTTCTTACTTCTTTCTTACTTCATTCTAACTTCTTTTTTCTTCTTTCTTACTTCTTTCTTACTTCTTTCTTACTTCTTTCTTACTTCTTTCTTCTTTCTTTCTTACTTCTTTCTTTCTCCTTTCTTACTTCTTTCTTTCTTCTTTCTTACTTCTTTCTTTCTTCTTTCTTACTTCTTTCTTACTTCTTTCTTCTTTCTTTCTTACTACTTTCTTACTTCTTTCTTACTTTTTTCTTACTTCTTTCTTACTTCTTTCTTACTTTTTTCTTACTTCTTTCTTACTTCTTTCTTACTTCTTTCTTACTTCTTTCATACTTCTTTCTTACTTCTTTCTAACTTCTTTCTTACTTCTTTCTTCATTCCTTCTTACTTCTTTCTTACTTCTTTCTTACTTCTTTCTTACTTCTTTCTTACTTCTTTCTTACATCTTTCTTCTATCTTTCTTTCTTCTTTCTTACTTCTTTCTTTCTTCTTTCTTACTTCTTTCTTACTTCTTTCTTACTTCATTCTAACTTCTTTTTTCTTCTTTCTTACTTCTTTCTTACTTCTTTCTTACTTCTTTCTTCTTTCTTTCTTACTTCTTTCTTACTTCTTTCTTTCTTCTTTCTTACTTCTTTCTTTCCTCCTTCTTACTTCTTTCTTTCTTCTTTCTTACTTCTTTCTTACTTCTTTCTTCTTTCTTTCTTACTACTTTATTACTTATTTCTTACTTTTTTCTTACTTCTTTCTTACTTGTTTCTTACTTCTTTCTTTCTTCTTTCTTACTTCTTTCATACTTCTTTCTTACTTCTTTCTAACTTCTTTCTTACTTCTTTCTTCATTCCTTCTTACTTCTTTCTTACTTCTTTCTTCTATCTTTCTTTCTTCTTTCTTACTTCTTTCTTTCTTCTTTCTTACTTCTATCTTACTTCTTTCTTACTTCTTTCTAACTTCTTTTTTCTTCTTTCTTACTTCTTTCTTACTTCTTTCTTACTTCTTTCTTACTTCTTTCTTCTTTCTTTCTTACTTCTTTCTTACTACTTTCTTCTTTCTTTCTTACTTCTTTCATACTTCTTTCTTACTTCTTTCTTCTTTCTTTCTTACTTCTTTCTTACTTCTTTCTTACTTCTTTCTTACTTCTTCCTTCATTCCTTCTTACATCTTTCTTACTTCTTTCTTACTTCTTTCTTCTTTCTTTCTTACTTCTTTCATACTTCTTTCTTACTTCTTTCTTTTTTCATTCTTACTTCTTTCTTACTTCTTTCTTACTTCATTCTTTCTTCTTTCTTACTTCTTTCTTTCTTCTTTCTTACTTCTTTCTTAGTTCTTTCTTCTTTCTTTCTCACTTCTTTCTTACTTCTTTCTTACTTCTTTCTTACTTCTTTCTTTCTTCTTTCTTACTTCCTTCTTTCTTCTTTCTTACTTCTTTCTTACTTCTTTCTTACTTCTTTCCTACTTCTTTCTTCATTCCTTCTTACTTCTTACTTACTTCTTTCTTACTTCTTTCTTACTTCTTTCTTTCTTCTTTATTCTTTCTTTCTTACTTCTTTCTTACTTCTTTCTTACTTCTTTCTTACTTCTTTCTTACTTCTTTCTTACTTCTTTCTTCATTCCTTCTTACCTCTTTCTTACTTCTTTCTTACTTCTTTCTTACTACTTTCTTACTTCTTTCTTCTTTCTTTCTTACTTCTTTCTTACTTCTTTCTAACTCTTTCTTACTTCTTTCTTCATTCCTTCTTACTTCTTTTTTACTTCTTTCTTACTTCTTTCTTACTTCTTTCTTACTTCTTTCTTCTATCTTTCTTACTACTTTATTACTTATTTCTTACTTTTTTCTTACTTCTTTCTTACTTCTTTCTTTCTTCTTTCTTACTTCTTTCATACTTCTTTCTTACTTCTTTCTAACTTCTTTCTTACTTCTTTCTTCATTCCTTCTTACTTCTTTCTTACTTCTTTCTTACTTCTTTCTTACTTCTTTCTTTCTTCTTTATTCTTTCTTTCTTACTTCTTTCTAACTTCTTTTTTCTTCTTTCTTACTTCTTTCTTACTTCTTTCTTACTTCTTTCCTACTTCTTTCTTCATTCCTTCTTACTTCTTACTTACTTCTTTCTTACTTCTTTCTTACTTCTTTCTTTCTTCTTTATTCTTTCTTTCTTACTTCTTTCTTACTTCTTTCTTACTTCTTTCTTACTTCTTTCTTCATTCCTTCTTACTTCTTTCTTTCTTTCTTCTTTCTTATTCTTTCTTTCTTCTTTCTTATTTCTTTCTTACTTCTTTCTAACTTCTTTTTTCTTTTTTCTTACTTCTTTCTTACTTCTTTCTTACTTCTTTCTTACTTCTTTCTTACTTCTTTCTTACTTCTTTCTTTCTTCTTTCTTACTTCTTTCATACTTCTTTCTTACTTCTTTCTAACTTCTTTCTTACTTCTTTCTTCATTCCTTCTTACTTCTTTCTTACTTCTTTCTTACTTCTTTCTTACTTCTTTCTTTCTTATTTATTCTTTCTTTCTTACTTCTTTCTAACTTCTTTTTTCTTCTTTCTTACTTCTTTCTTACTTCTTTCTTACTTCTTTCCTACTTCTTTCTTCATTCCTTCTTACTTCTTACTTACTTCTTTCTTACTTCTTTCTTACTTCTTTCTTTCTTCTTTATTCTTTCTTTCTTACTTCTTTCTTACTTCTTTCTTACTTCTTTCTTACTTCTTTCTTCATTCCTTTTTACTTCTTTCCTTCTTTCTGCTTTCTTATTCTTTCTTTCTTCTTTCTTACTTCTTTCTTTCTTCTTTCTAACTTCTTTTTTCTTTTTTCTTACTTCTTTCTTACTTCTTTCTTACTTCTTTCTTACTTCTTTCTTACTTCTTTCTTACTTATTTTTCATTCCTTCTTACTTCTTTCTTACTTCTTTCTTACTTCTTTCTTACTTCTTTCTTACTTCTTTCTTACTTCTTTCTTTCTTCTTTCTAACTGCTTTTTTCTTCTTTCTTACTTCTTTCTTACTTCTTTCTTCTTTCTTTCTTACTTCTTTCTTACTTCTTTCTTTCTTCTTTCTTACTTCTTTCTTTCCTCCTTCTTACTTCTTTCTTTCTTCTTTCTTACTTCTTTCTTACTTCTTTCTTCTTTCTTTCTTACTTCTTTCTTTCTTCTTTATTCTTTCTTTCTTACTTCTTTCTTACTTCTTTCTTACTTCTTTCTTACTTCTTTCTTACTTCTTTCTTACTTCTTTCTTACTTTTTTCTTACTTCTTTCTAACTTCTTTCTTACTTCTTTCTTACTTCTTTCATACTTCTTTCTTACTTCTTTCTAACTTCTTTCTTACTTCTTTCTTTCTTCTTTCTTCTTTCTTTCTTACTTCTTTCTTACTTCTTTCTTACTTCTTTCTTACTTCTTTCTTACTTCTTTCTTCTATCTTTCTTTCTTCTTTCTTACTTCCTTCTTTCTTCTTTCTAACTTCTTTCTTACTTCTTTCTTACTTCTTTCTAACTTCTTTTTTCTTCTTTCTTACTTCTTTCTTACTTCTTTATTACTTCTTTCCTACTTCTTTCTTCATTCCTTCTTAGTTCTTACTTACTTATTTCTTACTTCTTTCTTACTTCTTTCTTTCTTCTTTATTCTTTCTTTCTTACTTCTTTCTTACTTCTTTCTTACTTCTTTCTTACTTCTTTCTTACTTCTTTCTTACTTCTCTCTTACTTCTTTCTTCATTCCTTCTTACTTCTTTCTTACTTCTTTCTTACTTCTTTCTTACTTCTTTCTTACTTCTTTCTTTTTTCTTTCTTACTTCTTTCTTACTTCTTTCTAACTTCTTTCTTACTTCTTTCTTCATTCCTTCTTACTTCTTTTTTACTTCTTTCTTACTTCTTTCTTACTTGTTTCTTCTTTCTTCTATCTTTCTTTCTTCTTTCTTACTTCTTTCTTTCTTCTTTCTTACTTCTTTCTTACTTCTTTCTTACTTCTTTCTAACTTCTTTTTTCTTCTTTCTTACTTCTTTCTTACTTCTTTCTTACTTCTTTCTTACTTCTTTCTTACTTCTTTCTTCATTCCTTCTTACTTCTTTCTTTCTTTCTTCTTTCTTATTCTTTCTTTCTTCTTTCTTATTTCTTTCTTACTTCTTTCTTCATTCCTTCTTACTTCTTTCCTTCTTTCTTCTTTCTTATTCTTTCTTTCTTCTTTCTTACTTCTTTCTTTCTTCTTTCTAACTTCTTTTTTCTTTTTTCTTACTTCTTTCTTACTTCTTTCTTACTTCTTTCTTACTTCTTTCTTACTTATTTTTCATTCCTTCTTACTTCTTTCTTACTTCTTTCTTACTTCTTTCTTACTTCTTTCTTACTTCTTTCTTTCTTCTTTCTTCTTTCTTTCTTACTTCTTTCTTACTTCTTTCTTTCTTCTTTCTTACTTCTTTCTTTCCTCCTTCTTACTTCTTTCTTTCTTCTTTCTTACTTCTTTCTTACTTCTTTCTTACTTCTTTCTTACTTCTTTCTTACTTTTTTCTTACTTCTTTCTAACTTCTTTCTTACTTCTTTCTTACTTCTTTCATACTTCTTTCTTACTTCTTTCTAACTTCTTTCTTACTTCTTTCTTTCTTCTTTCTTCTTTCTTTCTTACTTCTTTCTTACTTCTTTCTTACTTCTTTCTTACTTCTTTCTTACTTCTTTCTTCTATCTTTCTTTCTTCTTTCTTACTTCCTTCTTTCTTCTTTCTAACTTCTTTCTTACTTCTTTCTTACTTCTTTCTAACTTCTTTTTTCTTCTTTCTTAATTCTTTCTTACTTCTTTATTACTTCTTTCCTACTTCTTTCTTCATTCCTTCTTAGTTCTTACTTACTTATTTCTTACTTCTTTCTTACTTCTTTCTTTCTTCTTTATTCTTTCTTTCTTACTTCTTTCTTACTTCTTTCTTACTTCTTTCTTACTTCTTTCTTACTTCTTTCTTACTTCTTTCTTCATTCCTTCTTACTTCTTTCTTACTTCTTTCTTACTTCTTTCTTACTTCTTTCTTACTTCTTTCTTTTTTCTTTCTTACTTCTTTCTTACTTCTTTCTAACTTCTTTCTTACTTCTTTCTTACTTCTTTCTTCATTCCTTCTTCCTTCTTTCTTTCTTTCTTCTTTCTTATTCTTTCTTTCTTCTTTCTTATTTCTTTCTTACTTCTTTCTTCTATCTTTCTTTCTTCTTTCTTACTTCTTTCTTTCTTCTTTATTACTTCTTATTTACTTCTTTCTTACTTCTTTCTAACTTCTTTTTTCTTCTTTCTTACTTCTTTCTTACTTCTTTCTTACTTCTTTCTTACTTCTTTCTTACTTCTTTCTTCATTCCTTCTTCCTTCTTTCTTTCTTTCTTCTTTCTTATTCTTTCTTTCTTCTTTCTTATTTCTTTCTTACTTCTTTCTTCATTCCTTCTTACTTCTTTCCTTCTTTCTTCTTTCTTATTCTTTCTTTCTTCTTTCTTACTTCTTTCTTACTTCTTTCTTACTTCTTTCTTCATTCCTTCTTACTTCTTTCTTACTTCTTTCTTACTTCTTTCTTACTTCTTTCTTACTTCTTTCTTACTTCTTTCTTACTTCTTTCTTACTTCTTTCTTCATTCCTTCTTACTTCTTTCTTACTTCTTTCTTACTTCTTTCTTACTTCTTTCTTACTTCTTTCTTACTTCTTTCTTTCTTCTTTCTTACTTCTTTCTTACTTCTTTCTTTCTTCTTTCTTACTTCTTTCTTTCTTCCTTCTTTCTTCTTTCTTACTTCATTCTTTCTTGTTTCTTACTACTTTCTTACTACTTTCTTACTTCTTTCTTACTTCTTTCTTACTTCTTTCTTACTTCTTTCTTACTTCTTTCTTCTTTCTTTCTTACTTCTTTCATACTTCTTTCTTACTTCTTTCTTCTTTCTTTCTTACCTCTTTTTACTTCTTTCTTACTTCTTTCTTACTTCTTTCTTTCTTCTTTCTTACTTCTTTCTTTCTTCTTTCTTACTTCTTTCTTAGTTCTTTCTTCTTTCTTTCTCACTTCTTTCTTACTTCTTTCTTACTTCTTTCTTTCTTCTTTCTTACTTCTTTCTTTCTTCTTTCTTACTTCTTTCTTACTTCTTTCTTACTTCATTCTAACTTCTTTCTTCTTTCTTTCTTACTTCTTTCTTTCTCCTTTCTTACTTCTTTCTTTCTTCTTTCTTACTTCTTTCTTTCTTCTTTCTTACTTCTTTCTTACTTCTTTCTTCTTCCTTTCTTACTACTTTCTTACTTCTTTCTTACTTTTTTCTTACTTCTTTCTTTCTTCTTTCTTTCTTCTTTCTTACTTCTTTCTTTCTTCTTTCTTACTTCTTTCTTACTTCTTTCTTTCTTCTTTCTTACTTCTTTCTTACTTCTTTCTTTCTTCTTTCTTACTTCTTTCTTTCTTCCTTCTTTCTTCTTTCTTACTTCATTCTTTCTTGTTTCTTACTACTTTCTTACTACTTTCTTACTTCTTTCTTACTTCTTTCTTAATTCTTTCTTACTTCTTTCTTACTTCTTTCTTACTTCTTTCTTCTTTCTTTCTTACTTCTTTCATACTTCTTTCTTACTTCTTTCTTCTTTCTTTCTTACCTCTTTTTACTTCTTTCTTACTTCTTTCTTACTTCTTTCTTTCTTCTTTCTTACTTCTTTCTTTCTTCTTTCTTACTTCTTTCTTAGTTCTTTCTTCTTTCTTTCTCACTTCTTTCGTACTTCTTTCTTACTTCTTTCTTTCTTCTTTCTTACTTCTTTCTTTCTTCTTTCTTACTTCTTTCTTACTTCTTTCTTACTTCATTCTAACTTCTTTCTTCTTTCTTTCTTACTTCTTTCTTTCTCCTTTCTTACTTCTTTCTTTCTTCGTTCTTACTTCTTTCTTTCTTCTTTCTTACTTCTTTCTTACTTCTTTCTTCTTCCTTTCTTACTACTTTCTTACTTCTTTCTTACTTTTTTCTTACTTCTTTCTTACTTCTTTCTTACTTCTTTCTTACTTCTTTCATACTTCTTTCTTACTTCTTTCTAACTTCTTTCTTACTTCTTTCTTCATTCCTTCTTACTTCTTTCTTACTTCTTTCTTACTTCTTTCTTTCTTCTTTCTTACTTCTTTCTTACTTCTTTCTTACTTCATTCTAACTTCTTTTTTCTTCTTTCTTACTTCTTTCTTACTTCTTTCTTACTTCTTTCTTACTTCTTTCTTACTTCTTTCTTCATTCCTTCTTACTTCTTTCTTACTTCTTTCTTACTTCTTTCTTACTTCTTTCTTACTTCTTTCTTTTTTCTTTCTTACTTCTTTCTTACTTCTTTCTAACTTCTTTCTTACTTCTTTCTTCATTCCTTCTTACTTCTTTCTTACTTCTTTCTTACTTCATTCTTCTATCTTTCTTTCTTCTTTCTTACTTCTTTCTTTCTTCTTTCTTACTTCTTATTTACTTCTTTCTTACTTCTTTCTAACTTCTTTTTTCTTCTTTCTTACTTCTTTCTTACTTCTTTCTTACTTCTTTCTTACTTCTTTCTTACTTCTTTCTTCATTCCTTCTTACTTCTTTCTTTCTTACTTCTTTCTTACTTCTTTCTTTCTTCTTTCTTATTTCTTTCTTACTTCTTTCTTCATTCCTTCTTACTTCTTTCCTTCTTTCTTCTTTCTTATTCTTTCTTTCTTCTTTCTTACTTCTTTCTTACTTCTTTCTTACTTCTTTCTTCATTCCTTCTTACTTCTTTCTTACTTCTTTCTTACTTCTTTCTTTTTTCTTTCTTACTTCTTTCTTACTTCTTTCTTACTTCATTCTAACTTCTTTCTTCTTTCTTTCTTACTTCTTTCTTTCTCCTTTCTTACTTCTTTCTTCATTCCTTCTTACTTCTTTCTTACTTCTTTCTTACTTCTTTCTTACTTCTTTCTTACTTCTTTCTTACTTCTTTCTTACTTCTTTCTTACTTCTTTCTTACTTCTTTCTTCATTCCTTCTTACTTCTTTCTTACTTCTTTCTTACTTCTTTCTTACTTCTTTCTTACTTCTTTCTTACTTCTTTCTTTCTTCTTTCTTACTTCTTTCTTACTTCTTTCTTTCTTCTTTCTTACTTCTTTCTTTCTTCCTTCTTTCTTCTTTCTTACTTCATTCTTTCTTGTTTCTTACTACTTTCTTACTACTTTCTTACTTCTTTCTTACTTCTTTCTTACTTCTTTCTTACTTCTTTCTTACTTCTTTCTTCTTTCTTTCTTACTTCTTTCTTTCTTCTTTCTTACTTCTTTCTTAGTTCTTTCTTCTTTCTTTCTCACTTCTTTCTTACTTCTTTCTTACTTCTTTCTTTCTTCTTTCTTACTTCTTTCTTACTTCTTTCTTACTTCATTCTAACTTCTTTCTTCTTTCTTTCTTACTTCTTTCTTTCTCCTTTCTTACTTCTTTCTTTCTTCTTTCTTACTTCTTTCTTTCTTCTTTCTTACTTCTTTCTTACTTCTTTCTTCTTCCTTTCTTACTACTTTCTTACTTCTTTCTTACTTTTTTCTTACTTCTTTCTTTCTTCTTTCTTTCTTCTTTCTTACTTCTTTCTTTCTTCTTTCTTACTTCTTTCTTACTTCTTTCTTTCTTCTTTCTTACTTCTTTCTTACTTCTATCTTTCTTCTTTCTTACTTCTTTCTTTCTTCCTTCTTTCTTCTTTCTTACTTCATTCTTTCTTGTTTCTTACTACTTTCTTACTACTTTCTTACTTCTTTCTTACTTCTTTCTTAATTCTTTCTTACTTCTTTCTTACTTCTTTCTTACTTCTTTCTTCTTTCTTTCTTACTTCTTTCATACTTCTTTCTTACTTCTTTCTTCTTTCTTTCTTACCTCTTTTTACTTCTTTCTTACTTCTTTCTTACTTCTTTCTTTCTTCTTTCTTACTTCTTTCTTTCTTCTTTCTTACTTCTTTCTTAGTTCTTTCTTCTTTCTTTCTCACTTCTTTCGTACTTCTTTCTTACTTCTTTCTTTCTTCTTTCTTACTTCTTTCTTTCTTCTTTCTTACTTCTTTCTTACTTCTTTCTTACTTCATTCTAACTTCTTTCTTCTTTCTTTCTTACTTCTTTCTTTCTCCTTTCTTACTTCTTTCTTTCTTCGTTCTTACTTCTTTCTTTCTTCTTTCTTACTTCTTTCTTACTTCTTTCTTCTTCCTTTCTTACTACTTTCTTACTTCTTTCTTACTTTTTTCTTACTTCTTTCTTACTTCTTTCTTACTTCTTTCTTACTTCTTTCATACTTCTTTCTTACTTCTTTCTAACTTCTTTCTTACTTCTTTCTTCATTCCTTCTTACTTCTTTCTTACTTCTTTCTTACTTCTTTCTTTCTTCTTTCTTACTTCTTTCTTACTTCTTTCTTACTTCATTCTAACTTCTTTTTTCTTCTTTCTTACTTCTTTCTTACTTCTTTCTTACTTCTTTCTTACTTCTTTCTTACTTCTTTCTTCATTCCTTCTTACTTCTTTCTTACTTCTTTCTTACTTCTTTCTTACTTCTTTCTTACTTCTTTCTTTTTTCTTTCTTACTTCTTTCTTACTTCTTTCTAACTTCTTTCTTACTTCTTTCTTCATTCCTTCTTACTTCTTTCTTACTTCTTTCTTACTTCTTTCTTCTATCTTTCTTTCTTCTTTCTTACTTCTTTCTTTCTTCTTTCTTACTTCTTATTTACTTCTTTCTTACTTCTTTCTAACTTCTTTTTTCTTCTTTCTTACTTCTTTCTTACTTCTTTCTTACTTCTTTCTTACTTCTTTCTTACTTCTTTCTTCATTCCTTCTTACTTCTTTCTTTCTTTCTTCTTTCTTATACTTTCTTTCTTTTTTCTTATTTCTTTCTTACTTCTTTCTTCATTCCTTCTTACTTCTTTCCTTCTTTCTTCTTTGTTATTCTTTCTTTCTTCTTTCTTACTTCTTTCTTACTTCTTTCTTCATTCCTTCTTACTTCTTTCTTACTTCTTTCTTACTTCTTTCTTTTTTCTTTCTTACTTCTTTCTTACTTCTTTCTTACTTCATTCTAACTTCTTTCTTCTTTCTTTCTTACTTCTTTCTTTCTCCTTTCTTACTTCTTTCTTTCTTCTTTCTTACTTCTTTCTTTCTTCTTTCTTACTTCTTTCTTACTTCTTTCTTCTTCCTTTCTTACTACTTTCTTACTTCTTTCTTACTTTTTTCTTACTTCTTTCTTTCTTCTTTCTTTCTTCTTTCTTACTTCTTTCTTTCTTCTTTCTTACTTCTTTCTTACTTCTTTCTTTCTTCTTTCTTACTTCTTTCTTACTTCTATCTTTCTTCTTTCTTACTTCTTTCTTTCTTCCTTCTTTCTTCTTTCTTACTTCATTCTTTCTTGTTTCTTACTACTTTCTTACTACTTTCTTACTTCTTTCTTACTTCTTTCTTAATTCTTTCTTACTTCTTTCATACTTCTTTCTTACTTCTTTCTAACTTCTTTCTTACTTCTTTCTTCATTCCTTCTTACTTCTTTCTTACTTCTTTCTTACTTCTTTCTTTCTTCTTTCTTACTTCTTTCTTACTTCTTTCTTACTTCATTCTAACTTCTTTTTTCTTCTTTCTTACTTCTTTCTTACTTCTTTCTTACTTCTTTCTTACTTCTTTCTTCATTCCTTCTTACTTCTTTCTTACTTCTTTCTTACTTCTTTCTTACTTCTTTCTTACTTCTTTCTTTTTTCTTTCTTACTTCTTTCTTACTTCTTTCTAACTTCTTTCTTACTTCTTTCTTCATTCCTTCTTACTTCTTTCTTACTTCTTTCTTACTTCATTCTTCTATCTTTCTTTCTTCTTTCTTACTTCTTTCTTTCTTCTTTCTTACTTCTTATTTACTTCTTTCTTACTTCTTTCTAACTTCTTTTTTCTTCTTTCTTACTTCTTTCTTACTTCTTTCTTACTTCTTTCTTACTTCTTTCTTACTTCTTTCTTCATTCCTTCTTACTTCTTTCTTTCTTACTTCTTTCTTACTTCTTTCTTTCTTCTTTCTTATTTCTTTCTTACTTCTTTCTTCATTCCTTCTTACTTCTTTCCTTCTTTCTTCTTTCTTATTCTTTCTTTCTTCTTTCTTACTTCTTTCTTACTTCTTTCTTACTTCTTTCTTCATTCCTTCTTACTTCTTTCTTACTTCTTTCTTACTTCTTTCTTTTTTCTTTCTTACTTCTTTCTTACTTCTTTCTTACTTCATTCTAACTTCTTTCTTCTTTCTTTCTTACTTCTTTCTTTCTCCTTTCTTACTTCTTTCTTCATTCCTTCTTACTTCTTTCTTACTTCTTTCTTACTTCTTTCTTACTTCTTTCTTACTTCTTTCTTACTTCTTTCTTACTTCTTTCTTACTTCTTTCTTCATTCCTTCTTACTTCTTTCTTACTTCTTTCTTACTTCTTTCTTACTTCTTTCTTACTTCTTTCTTACTTCTTTCTTTCTTCTTTCTTACTTCTTTCTTACTTCTTTCTTTCTTCTTTCTTACTTCTTTCTTTCTTCCTTCTTTCTTCTTTCTTACTTCATTCTTTCTTGTTTCTTACTACTTTCTTACTACTTTCTTACTTCTTTCTTACTTCTTTCTTACTTCTTTCTTACTTCTTTCTTACTTCTTTCTTCTTTCTTTCTTACTTCTTTCTTTCTTCTTTCTTACTTCTTTCTTAGTTCTTTCTTCTTTCTTTCTCACTTCTTTCTTACTTCTTTCTTACTTCTTTCTTTCTTCTTTCTTACTTCTTTCTTACTTCTTTCTTACTTCATTCTAACTTCTTTCTTCTTTCTTTCTTACTTCTTTCTTTCTCCTTTCTTACTTCTTTCTTTCTTCTTTCTTACTTCTTTCTTTCTTCTTTCTTACTTCTTTCTTACTTCTTTCTTCTTCCTTTCTTACTACTTTCTTACTTCTTTCTTACTTTTTTCTTACTTCTTTCTTTCTTCTTTCTTTCTTCTTTCTTACTTCTTTCTTTCTTCTTTCTTACTTCTTTCTTACTTCTTTCTTTCTTCTTTCTTACTTCTTTCTTACTTCTATCTTTCTTCTTTCTTACTTCTTTCTTTCTTCCTTCTTTCTTCTTTCTTACTTCATTCTTTCTTGTTTCTTACTACTTTCTTACTACTTTCTTACTTCTTTCTTACTTCTTTCTTAATTCTTTCTTACTTCTTTCTTACTTCTTTCTTACTTCTTTCTTCTTTCTTTCTTACTTCTTTCATACTTCTTTCTTACTTCTTTCTTCTTTCTTTCTTACCTCTTTTTACTTCTTTCTTACTTCTTTCTTACTTCTTTCTTTCTTCTTTCTTACTTCTTTCTTTCTTCTTTCTTACTTCTTTCTTAGTTCTTTCTTCTTTCTTTCTCACTTCTTTCGTACTTCTTTCTTACTTCTTTCTTTCTTCTTTCTTACTTCTTTCTTTCTTCTTTCTTACTTCTTTCTTACTTCTTTCTTACTTCATTCTAACTTCTTTCTTCTTTCTTTCTTACTTCTTTCTTTCTCCTTTCTTACTTCTTTCTTTCTTCGTTCTTACTTCTTTCTTTCTTCTTTCTTACTTCTTTCTTACTTCTTTCTTCTTCCTTTCTTACTACTTTCTTACTTCTTTCTTACTTTTTTCTTACTTCTTTCTTACTTCTTTCTTACTTCTTTCTTACTTCTTTCATACTTCTTTCTTACTTCTTTCTAACTTCTTTCTTACTTCTTTCTTCATTCCTTCTTACTTCTTTCTTACTTCTTTCTTACTTCTTTCTTTCTTCTTTCTTACTTCTTTCTTACTTCTTTCTTACTTCATTCTAACTTCTTTTTTCTTCTTTCTTACTTCTTTCTTACTTCTTTCTTACTTCTTTCTTACTTCTTTCTTACTTCTTTCTTCATTCCTTCTTACTTCTTTCTTACTTCTTTCTTACTTCTTTCTTACTTCTTTCTTACTTCTTTCTTTTTTCTTTCTTACTTCTTTCTTACTTCTTTCTAACTTCTTTCTTACTTCTTTCTTCATTCCTTCTTACTTCTTTCTTACTTCTTTCTTACTTCTTTCTTCTATCTTTCTTTCTTCTTTCTTACTTCTTTCTTTCTTCTTTCTTACTTCTTATTTACTTCTTTCTTACTTCTTTCTAACTTCTTTTTTCTTCTTTCTTACTTCTTTCTTACTTCTTTCTTACTTCTTTCTTACTTCTTTCTTACTTCTTTCTTCATTCCTTCTTACTTCTTTCTTTCTTTCTTCTTTCTTATACTTTCTTTCTTTTTTCTTATTTCTTTCTTACTTCTTTCTTCATTCCTTCTTACTTCTTTCCTTCTTTCTTCTTTGTTATTCTTTCTTTCTTCTTTCTTACTTCTTTCTTACTTCTTTCTTACTTCTTTCTTCATTCCTTCTTACTTCTTTCTTACTTCATTCTTACTTCTTTCTTTTTTCTTTCTTACTTCTTTCTTACTTCTTTCTTACTTCATTCTAACTTCTTTCTTCTTTCTTTCTTACTTCTTTCTTTCTCCTTTCTTACTTCTTTCTTTCTTCTTTCTTACTTCTTTCTTTCTTCTTTCTTACTTCTTTCTTACTTCTTTCTTCTTCCTTTCTTACTACTTTCTTACTTCTTTCTTTCTTCTTTCTTACTTCTTTCTTTCTTCCTTCTTTCTTCTTTCTTACTTCATTCTTTCTTGTTTCTTACTACTTTCTTACTACTTTCTTACTTCTTTCTTACTTCTTTCTTACTTCTTTCTTACTTCTTTCTTACTTCTTTCTTCTTTCTTTCTTACTTCTTTCTTTCTTCTTTCTTACTTCTTTCTTAGTTCTTTCTTCTTTCTTTCTCACTTCTTTCTTACTTCTTTCTTACTTCTTTCTTTCTTCTTTCTTACTTCTTTCTTACTTCTTTCTTACTTCATTCTAACTTCTTTCTTCTTTCTTTCTTACTTCTTTCTTTCTCCTTTCTTACTTCTTTCTTTCTTCTTTCTTACTTCTTTCTTTCTTCTTTCTTACTTCTTTCTTACTTCTTTCTTCTTCCTTTCTTACTACTTTCTTACTTCTTTCTTACTTTTTTCTTACTTCTTTCTTTCTTCTTTCTTTCTTCTTTCTTACTTCTTTCTTTCTTCTTTCTTACTTCTTTCTTACTTCTTTCTTTCTTCTTTCTTACTTCTTTCTTACTTCTATCTTTCTTCTTTCTTACTTCTTTCTTTCTTCCTTCTTTCTTCTTTCTTACTTCATTCTTTCTTGTTTCTTACTACTTTCTTACTACTTTCTTACTTCTTTCTTACTTCTTTCTTAATTCTTTCTTACTTCTTTCTTACTTCTTTCTTACTTCTTTCTTCTTTCTTTCTTACTTCTTTCATACTTCTTTCTTACTTCTTTCTTCTTTCTTTCTTACCTCTTTTTACTTCTTTCTTACTTCTTTCTTACTTCTTTCTTTCTTCTTTCTTACTTCTTTCTTTCTTCTTTCTTACTTCTTTCTTAGTTCTTTCTTCTTTCTTTCTCACTTCTTTCGTACTTCTTTCTTACTTCTTTCTTTCTTCTTTCTTACTTCTTTCTTTCTTCTTTCTTACTTCTTTCTTACTTCTTTCTTACTTCATTCTAACTTCTTTCTTCTTTCTTTCTTACTTCTTTCTTTCTCCTTTCTTACTTCTTTCTTTCTTCGTTCTTACTTCTTTCTTTCTTCTTTCTTACTTCTTTCTTACTTCTTTCTTCTTCCTTTCTTACTACTTTCTTACTTCTTTCTTACTTTTTTCTTACTTCTTTCTTACTTCTTTCTTACTTCTTTCTTACTTCTTTCATACTTCTTTCTTACTTCTTTCTAACTTCTTTCTTACTTCTTTCTTCATTCCTTCTTACTTCTTTCTTACTTCTTTCTTACTTCTTTCTTTCTTCTTTCTTACTTCTTTCTTACTTCTTTCTTACTTCATTCTAACTTCTTTTTTCTTCTTTCTTACTTCTTTCTTACTTCTTTCTTACTTCTTTCTTACTTCTTTCTTACTTCTTTCTTCATTCCTTCTTACTTCTTTCTTACTTCTTTCTTACTTCTTTCTTACTTCTTTCTTACTTCTTTCTTTTTTCTTTCTTACTTCTTTCTTACTTCTTTCTAACTTCTTTCTTACTTCTTTCTTCATTCCTTCTTACTTCTTTCTTACTTCTTTCTTACTTCTTTCTTCTATCTTTCTTTCTTCTTTCTTACTTCTTTCTTTCTTCTTTCTTACTTCTTATTTACTTCTTTCTTACTTCTTTCTAACTTCTTTTTTCTTCTTTCTTACTTCTTTCTTACTTCTTTCTTACTTCTTTCTTACTTCTTTCTTACTTCTTTCTTCATTCCTTCTTACTTCTTTCTTTCTTTCTTCTTTCTTATACTTTCTTTCTTTTTTCTTATTTCTTTCTTACTTCTTTCTTCATTCCTTCTTACTTCTTTCCTTCTTTCTTCTTTGTTATTCTTTCTTTCTTCTTTCTTACTTCTTTCTTACTTCTTTCTTACTTCTTTCTTCATTCCTTCTTACTTCTTTCTTACTTCTTTCTTACTTCTTTCTTTTTTCTTTCTTACTTCTTTCTTACTTCTTTCTTACTTCATTCTAACTTCTTTCTTCTTTCTTTCTTACTTCTTTCTTTCTCCTTTCTTACTTCTTTCTTTCTTCTTTCTTACTTCTTTCTTTCTTCTTTCTTACTTCTTTCTTACTTCTTTCTTCTTCCTTTCTTACTACTTTCTTACTTCTTTCTTACTTTTTTCTTACTTCTTTCTTTCTTCTTTCTTTCTTCTTTCTTACTTCTTTCTTTCTTCTTTCTTACTTCTTTCTTACTTCTTTCTTTCTTCTTTCTTACTTCTTTCTTACTTCTATCTTTCTTCTTTCTTACTTCTTTCTTTCTTCCTTCTTTCTTCTTTCTTACTTCATTCTTTCTTGTTTCTTACTACTTTCTTACTACTTTCTTACTTCTTTCTTACTTCTTTCTTAATTCTTTCTTACTTCTTTCTTACTTCTTTCTTACTTCTTTCTTCTTTCTTTCTTACTTCTTTCATACTTCTTTCTTACTTCTTTCTTCTTTCTTTCTTACCTCTTTTTACTTCTTTCTTACTTCTTTCTTACTTCTTTCTTTCTTCTTTCTTACTTCTTTCTTTCTTCTTTCTTACTTCTTTCTTAGTTCTTTCTTCTTTCTTTCTCACTTCTTTCGTACTTCTTTCTTACTTCTTTCTTTCTTCTTTCTTACTTCTTTCTTTCTTCTTTCTTACTTCTTTCTTACTTCTTTCTTACTTCATTCTAACTTCTTTCTTCTTTCTTTCTTACTTCTTTCTTTCTCCTTTCTTACTTCTTTCTTTCTTCGTTCTTACTTCTTTCTTTCTTCTTTCTTACTTCTTTCTTACTTCTTTCTTCTTCCTTTCTTACTACTTTCTTACTTCTTTCTTACTTTTTTCTTACTTCTTTCTTACTTCTTTCTTACTTCTTTCTTACTTCTTTCATACTTCTTTCTTACTTCTTTCTAACTTCTTTCTTACTTCTTTCTTCATTCCTTCTTACTTCTTTCTTACTTCTTTCTTACTTCTTTCTTTCTTCTTTCTTACTTCTTTCTTACTTCTTTCTTACTTCATTCTAACTTCTTTTTTCTTCTTTCTTACTTCTTTCTTACTTCTTTCTTACTTCTTTCTTACTTCTTTCTTACTTCTTTCTTACTTCTTTCTTCATTCCTTCTTACTTCTTTCTTACTTCTTTCTTACTTCTTTCTTACTTCTTTCTTACTTCTTTCTTTTTTCTTTCTTACTTCTTTCTTACTTCTTTCTAACTTCTTTCTTACTTCTTTCTTCATTCCTTCTTACTTCTTTCTTACTTCTTTCTTACTTCTTTCTTCTATCTTTCTTTCTTCTTTCTTACTTCTTTCTTTCTTCTTTCTTACTTCTTATTTACTTCTTTCTTACTTCTTTCTAACTTCTTTTTTCTTCTTTCTTACTTCTTTCTTACTTCTTTCTTACTTCTTTCTTACTTCTTTCTTACTTCTTTCTTCATTCCTTCTTACTTCTTTCCTTCTTTCTTCTTTCTTATTCTTTCTTTCTTCTTTCTTACTTCTTTCTTACTTCTTTCTTACTTCTTTCTTCATTCCTTCTTACTTCTTTCTTACTTCTTTCTTACTTCTTTCTTACTTCTTTCTTACTTCTTTCTTACTTCTTTCTTACTTCTTTCTTCATTCCTTCTTACTTCTTTCTTACTTCTTTCTTACTTCTTTCTTACTTCTTTCTTACTTCTTTCTTACTTCTTTCTTTCTTCTTTCTAACTACTTTTTTCTTCTTTCTTACTTCTTTCTAACTACTTTCTTACTTCTTTCTTACTTCTCTCTTAATTCTTTCTTTCTTCTTTCTTTCTTCTTTCTTACTTCTTTCTTTCTTCTTTCTTACTTCTTTCTTACTTCTTTCTTTCTTCTTTCTTACTTCTTTCTTACTTCTTTCTTTCTTCTTTCTTACTTCTTTCTTTCTTCCTTCTTTCTTCTTTCTTACTTCATTCTTTCTTGTTTCTTACTACTTTCTTACTACTTTCTTACTTCTTTCTTACTTCTTTCTTACTTCTTTCTTACTTCTTTCTTACTTCTTTCTTACTTCTTTCTTCTTTCTTTCTTACTTCTTTCATACTTCTTTCTTACTTCTTTCTTCTTTCTTTCTTACCTCTTTTTACTTCTTTCTTACTTCTTTCTTACTTCTTTCTTTCTTCTTTCTTACTTCTTTCTTTCTTCTTTCTTACTTCTTTCTTAGTTCTTTCTTCTTTCTTTCTCACTTCTTTCTTACTTCTTTCTTACTTCTTTCTTTCTTCTTTCTTACTTCTTTCTTTCTTCTTTCTTACTTCTTTCTTACTTCTTTCTTACTTCATTCTAACTTCTTTCTTCTTTCTTTCTTACTTCTTTCTTTCTCCTTTCTTACTTCTTTCTTTCTTCTTTCTTACTTCTTTCTTTCTTCTTTCTTACTTCTTTCTTACTTCTTTCTTCTTCCTTTCTTACTACTTTCTTACTTCTTTCTTACTTTTTTCTTACTTCTTTCTTTCTTCTTTCTTTCTTCTTTCTTACTTCTTTCTTTCTTCTTTCTTACTTCTTTCTTACTTCTTTCTTTCTTCTTTCTTACTTCTTTCTTACTTCTTTCTTTCTTCTTTCTTACTTCTTTCTTTCTTCCTTCTTTCTTCTTTCTTACTTCATTCTTTCTTGTTTCTTACTACTTTCTTACTACTTTCTTACTTCTTTCTTACTTCTTTCTTACTTCTTTCTTACTTCTCTCTTACTTCTTATTTACTTCTTTCTTCTTTCTTTCTTACTTCTTTCATACTTCTTTCTTACTTCTTTCTTCTTTCTTTCATACCTCTTTTTACTTCTTTCTTACTTCTTTCTTACTTCTTTCTTTCTTCTTTCTTACTTCTTTCTTTCTTCTTTCTTACTTCTTTCTTAGTTCTTTCTTCTTTCTTTCTCACTTCTTTCGTACTTCTTTCTTACTTCTTTCTTTCTTCTTTCTTACTTCTTTCTTTCTTCTTTCTTACTTCTTTCTTACTTCTTTCTTACTTCATTCTAACTTCTTTCTTCTTTCTTTCTTACTTCTTTCTTTCTCCTTTCTTACTTCTTTCTTTCTTCTTTCTTACTTCTTTCTTTCTTCTTTCTTACTTCTTTCTTACTTCTTTCTTCTTCCTTTCTTACTACTTTCTTACTTCTTTCTTACTTTTTTCTTACTTCTTTCTTACTTCTTTCTTACTTCTTTCTTACTTCTTTCATACTTCTTTCTTACTTCTTTCTAACTTCTTTCTTACTTCTTTCTTCATTCCTTCTTACTTCTTTCTTACTTCTTTCTTACTTCTTTCTTACTTCTTTCTTACTTCTTTCTTACATCTTTCTTCTATCTTTCTTTCTTCTTTCTTACTTCTTTCTTTCTTCTTTCTTACTTCTTTCTTACTTCTTTCTTACTTCATTCTAACTTCTTTTTTCTTCTTTCTTACTTCTTTCTTACTTCTTTCTTACTTCTTTCTTCTTTCTTTCTTACTTCTTTCTTACTTCTTTCTTTCTTCTTTCTTACTTCTTTCTTTCCTCCTTCTTACTTCTTTCTTTCTTCTTTCTTACTTCTTTCTTACTTCTTTCTTCTTTCTTTCTTACTACTATATTACTTATTTCTTACTTTTTTCTTACTTCTTTCTTACTTCTTTCTTACTTCTTTCTTTCTTCTTTCTTACTTCTTTCATACTTCTTTTTTCATTCCTTCTTACTTCTTTCTTACTTCTTTCTTACTTCTTTCTTTCTTCTTTCTTACTTCTTTCTTACTTCTTTCTTCTATCTTTCTTTCTTCTTTCTTACTTCTTTCTTTCTTCTTTCTTACTTCTATCTTACTTCTTTCTTACTTCTTTCCTACTTCTTTCTTCATTCCTTCTTACTTCTTACTTACTTCTTTCTTACTTCTTTCTTACTTCTTTCTTTCTTCTTTATTCTTTCTTTCTTACTTCTTTCTTACTTCTTTCTTACTTCTTTCTTACTTCTTTCTTACTTCTTTCTTACTTCTTTCTTCATTCCTTCTTACTTCTTTCTTACTTCTTTCTTACTACTTTCTTACTACTTTCTTTCTTCTTTCTTCTTTCTTTCTTACTTCTTTCTTACTTCTTTCTATCTTCTTTCTTACTTCTTTCTTCATTCCTTCTTACTTCTTTTTTACTTCTTTCTTACTTCTTTCTTACTTCTTTCTTACTTCTTTCTTCTATCTTTATTTCTTCTTTCTTACTTCTTTCTTTCTTCTTTCTTACTTCTTTCTTACTTCTTTCTTTCTTCTTTCTAACTTCTTTTTTCTTCTTTCTTACTTCTTTCTTACTTCTTTCTTACTTCTTTCTTTCTTCTTTCTTACTTCTTTCTTCATTCCTTCTTACTTCTTTCTTTCTTTCTTCTTTTTTATTCTTTCTTTCTTCTTTCTTATTTCTTTCTTACTTCTTTCTTCATTCCTTCTTACTTCTTTCCTTCTTTCTTCTTTCTTATTCTTTCTTTCTTCTTTCTTACTTCTTTCTTTCTTCTTTCTAACTTCTTTTTTCTTTTTTCTTACTTCTTTCTTACTTCTTTCTTACTTCTTTCTTACTTCTTTCTTACTTCTTTCTTACTTCTTTTTTCATTCCTTCTTACTTCTTTCTTACTTCTTTCTTACTTCTTTCTTACTTCTTTCTTACTTCTTTCTTACTTCTTTCTTTCTTCTTTCTAACTTCTTTTTTCTTCTTTCTTACTTCTTTCTTACTTCTTTCTAACTACTTTCTTACTTCTTTCTTACTTCTTTCTTAATTCTTTCTTTCTTCTTTCTTTCTTCTTTCTTACTTCTTTCTTTCTTCTTTCTTACTTCTTTCTTAGTTCTTTCTTCTTTCTTTCTCACTTCTTTCTTACTTCTTTCTTACTTCTTTATTACTTCTTTCTTTCTTCTTTCTTACTTCTTTCTTTCTTCTTTTTTACTTCTTTCTTACTTCTTTCTTACTTCATTCTAACTTCTTTTTTCTTCTTTCTTACTTCTTTCTTACTTCTTTCTTCATTCCTTCTTACTTCTTTCTTTCTTTCTTCTTTCTTATTCTTTCTTTCTTCTTTCTTATTTCTTTCTTACTTCTTTCTTCATTCCTTCTTACTTCTTTCCTTCTTTCTTCTTTCTTATTCTTTCTTTCTTCTTTCTTACTTCTTTCTTACTTCTTTCTTACTTCTTTCTTCATTCCTTCTTACTTCTTTCTTACTTCTTTCTTACTTCTTTCTTACTTCTTTCTTACTTCTTTCTTACTTCTTTCTTACTTCTTTCTTACTTCTTTCTTCATTCCTTCTTACTTCTTTCTTACTTCTTTCTTACTTCTTTCTTACTTCTTTCTTACTTCTTTCTTACTTCTTTCTTTCTTCTTTCTAAATACTTTTTCTTCTTTCTTACTTCTTTCTAACTACTTTCTTACTTCTTTCTTACTTCTTTCTTAATTCTTTCTTTCTTCTTTCTTTCTTCTTTCTTACTTCTTTCTTTCTTCTTTCTTACTTCTTTCTTACTTCTTTCTTTCTTCTTTCTTACTTCTTTCTTACTTCTTTCTTTCTTCTTTCTTACTTCTTTCTTTCTTCCTTCTTTCTTCTTTCTTACTTCATTCTTTCTTGTTTCTTACTATTTTCTTACTACTTTCTTACTTCTTTCTTACTTCTTTCTTACTTCTTTCTTACTTCTTTCTTACTTCTTTCTTACTTCTTTCTTCTTTCTTTCTTACTTCTTTCATACTTCTTTCTTACTTCTTTCTTCTTTCTTTCTTACCTCTTTTTACTTCTTTCTTACTTCTTTCTTACTTCTTTCTTTCTTCTTTCTTACTTCTTTCTTTCTTCTTTCTTACTTCTTTCTTAGTTCTTTCTTCTTTCTTTCTCACTTCTTTCTTACTTCTTTCTTACTTCTTTCTTTCTTCTTTCTTACTTCTTTCTTTCTTCTTTCTTACTTCTTTCTTACTTCTTTCTTACTTCATTCTAACTTCTTTCTTCTTTCTTTCTTACTTCTTTCTTTCTCCTTTCTTACTTCTTTCTTTCTTCTTTCTTACTTCTTTCTTTCTTCTTTCTTACTTCTTTCTTACTTCTTTCTTCTTCCTTTCTTACTACTTTCTTACTTCTTTCTTACTTTTTTCTTACTTCTTTCTTTCTTCTTTCTTTCTTCTTTCTTACTTCTTTCTTTCTTCTTTCTTACTTCTTTCTTACTTCTTTCTTTCTTCTTTCTTACTTCTTTCTTACTTCTTTCTTTCTTCTTTCTTACTTCTTTCTTTCTTCCTTCTTTCTTCTTTCTTACTTCATTCTTTCTTGTTTCTTACTACTTTCTTACTACTTTCTTACTTCTTTCTTACTTCTTTCTTACTTCTTTCTTACTTCTTTCTTACTTCTTTCTTACTTCTTTCTTCTTTCTTTCTTACTTCTTTCATACTTCTTTCTTACTTCTTTCTTCTTCTTTCTTACTTCTTTCTTTCTCCTTTCTTACTTCTTTCTTTCTTCTTTCTTACTTCTTTCTTTCTTCTTTCTTACTTCTTTCTTACTTCTTTCTTCTTCCTTTCTTACTACTTTCTTACTTCTTTCTTACTTTTTTCTTACTTCTTTCTTACTTCTTTCTTACTTCTTTCTTACTTCTTTCATACTTCTTTCTTACTTCTTTCTAACTTCTTTCTTACTTCTTTCTTCATTCCTTCTTACTTCTTTCTTACTTCTTTCTTACTTCTTTCTTACTTCTTTCTTACTTCTTTCTTACATCTTTCTTCTATCTTTCTTTCTTCTTTCTTACTTCTTTCTTTCTTCTTTCTTACTTCTTTCTTACTTCTTTCTTACTTCATTCTAACTTCTTTTTTCTTCTTTCTTACTTCTTTCTTACTTCTTTCTTACTTCTTTCTTCTTTCTTTCTTACTTCTTTCTTACTTCTTTCTTTCTTCTTTCTTACTTCTTTCTTTCCTCCTTCTTACTTCTTTCTTTCTTCTTTCTTACTTCTTTCTTACTTCTTTCTTCTTTCTTTCTTACTACTATATTACTTATTTCTTACTTTTTTCTTACTTCTTTCTTACTTCTTTCTTACTTCTTTCTTTCTTCTTTCTTACTTCTTTCATACTTCTTTCTTCATTCCTTCTTACTTCTTTCTTACTTCTTTCTTACTTCTTTCTTTCTTCTTTCTTACTTCTTTCTTTCTTCTTTCTTCTATCTTTCTTTCTTCTTTCTTACTTCTTTCTTTCTTCTTTCTTACTTCTATCTTACTTCTTTCTTACTTCTTTCCTACTTCTTTCTTCATTCCTTCTTACTTCTTACTTACTTCTTTCTTACTTCTTTCTTACTTCTTTCTTTCTTCTTTATTCTTTCTTTCTTACTTCTTTCTTACTTCTTTCTTACTTCTTTCTTACTTCTTTCTTACTTCTTTCTTACTTCTTTCTTCATTCCTTCTTACTTCTTTCTTACTTCTTTCTTACTTCTTTCTTACTACTTTCTTACTTCTTTCTTCTTTCTTTCTTACTTCTTTCTTACTTCTTTCTATCTTCTTTCTTACTTCTTTCTTCATTCCTTCTTACTTCTTTTTTACTTCTTTCTTACTTCTTTCTTACTTCTTTCTTACTTCTTTCTTCTATCTTTATTTCTTCTTTCTTACTTCTTTCTTTCTTCTTTCTTACTTCTTTCTTACTTCTTTCTTACTTCTTTCTAACTTCTTTTTTCTTCTTTCTTACTTCTTTCTTACTTCTTTCTTACTTCTTTCTTTCTTCTTTCTTACTTCTTTCTTCATTCCTTCTTACTTCTTTCTTTCTTTCTTCTTTTTTATTCTTTCTTTCTTCTTTCTTATTTCTTTCTTACTTCTTTCTTCATTCCTTCTTACTTCTTTCCTTCTTTCTTCTTTCTTATTCTTTCTTTCTTCTTTCTTACTTCTTTCTTTCTTCTTTCTAACTTCTTTTTTCTTTTTTCTTACTTCATTCTTACTTCTTTCTTACTTCTTTTTTCATTCCTTCTTACTTCTTTCTTACTTCTTTCTTTCTTCTTTCTAACTTCTTTTTTCTTCTTTCTTACTTCTTTCTTACTTCTTTCTAACTACTTTCTTACTTCTTTCTTACTTCTTTCTTAATTCTTTCTTTCTTCTTTCTTTCTTCTTTCTTACTTCTTTCTTTCTTCTTTCTTACTTCTTTCTTAGTTCTTTCTTCTTTCTTTCTCACTTCTTTCTTACTTCTTTCTTACTTCTTTCTTACTTCTTTCTTTCTTCTTTCTTACTTCTTTCTTTCTTCTTTCTTACTTCTTTCTTACTTCTTTCTTACTTCATTCTAACTTCTTTTTTCTTCTTTCTTACTTCTTTCTTACTTCTTTCTTTCTTCTTTCTTACTTCTTTCTTTCTTCTTTCTTACTTCTTTCTTACTTCTTTCTTACTTCTTTGTTCTTTCTTTCTTACTTCTTTCTTACTTCTTTCTTACTTCTTTCTTACTTCTTTCTTTCTTCTTTCTTACTTCTTTCTTACTTCTTTCTTTCTTCTTTCTTACTTCTTTCTTTCTTCCTTCTTTCTTCTTTCTTACTTCATTCTTTCTTGTTTCTTACTACTTTCTTACTACTTTCTTACTTCTTTCTTACTTCTTTCTTACTTCTTTCTTACTTCTTTCTTCTTTCTTTCTTACTTCTTTCATACTTCTTTCTTACTTCTTTCTTCTTTCTTTCTTACCTCTTTTTACTTCTTTCTTACTTCTTTCTTACTTCTTTCTTCTATCTTTCTTACTTCTTTCTTTCTTCTTTCTTACTTCTTTCTTAGTTCTTTCTTATTTCTTTCTCACTTCTTTCTTACTTCTTTCTTACTTCTTTCTTTCTTCTTTCTTACTTCTTTCTTTCTTCTTTCTTACTTCTTTCTTACTTCATTCTAACATCTTTTTTCTTCTTTCTTACTTCTTTCTTACTTCATTCTTACTTCTTTCATACTTCTTTCTTCTTTCTTTCTTACTTCTTTCTTTCTCCTTTCTTACTTCTTTCTTTCTTCTTTCTTACTTCTTTCTTTCTTCTTTCTTACTTCTTTCTTACTTCTTTCTTCTTTCTTTCTTACTACTTTCTTACTTCTTTCTTACTTTTTTCTTACTTCTTTCTTACTTCTTTCTTACTTCTTTCTTACTTCTTTCATACTTCTTTCTTACTTCTTTCTAACTTCTTTCTTACTTCTTTCTTCATTCCTTCTTACTTCTTTCTTACTTCTTTCTTACTTCTTTCTTACTTCTTTCTTACTTCTTTCTTACATCTTTCTTCTATCTTTCTTTCTTCTTTCTTACTTCTTTCTTTCTTCTTTCTTACTTCTTTCTTACTTCTTTCTTACTTCATTCTAACTTCTTTTTTCTTCTTTCTTACTTCTTTCTTACTTCTTTCTTACTTCTTTCTTCTTTCTTTCTTACTTCTTTCTTACTTCTTTCTTTCTTCTTTCTTACTTCTTTCTTTCCTCCTTCTTACTTCTTTCTTTCTTCTTTTTACTTCTTTCTTACTTCTTTCTTCTTTCTTTCTTACTACTTTATTACTTATTTCTTACTTTTTTCTTACTTCTTTCTTACTTGTTTCTTACTTCTTTCTTTCTTCTTTCTTACTTCTTTCATACTTCTTTCTTACTTCTTTCTAACTTCTTTCTTACTTCTTTCTTCATTCCTTCTTACTTCTTTCTTACTTCTTTCTTCTATCTTTCTTTCTTCTTTCTTACTTCTTTCTTTCTTCTTTCTTACTTCTATCTTACTTCTTTCTTACTTCTTTCTAACTTCTTTTTTCTTCCTTCTTACTTCTTTCTTACTTCTTTCTTACTTCTTTCTTACTTCTTTCTTCTTTCTTTCTTACTTCTTTCTTACTACTTTCTTCTTTCTTTCTTACTTCTTTCATACTTCTTTCTTACTTCTTTCTTCTTTCTTTCTTACTTCTTTCTTACTTCTTTCTTACTTCTTTCTTACTTCTTCCTTCATTCCTTCTTACATCTTTCTTACTTCTTTCTTACTTCTTTCTTCTTTCTTTCTTACTTCTTTCATACTTCTTTCTTACTTCTTCCTTCTTTCATTCTTACTTCTTTCTTACTTCTTTCTTACTTCATTCTTTCTTCTTTCTTACTTCTTTCTTTCTTCTTTCTTACTTCTTTCTTAGTTCTTTCTTCTTTCTTTCTCACTTCTTTCTTACTTCTTTCTTACTTCTTTCTTACTTCTTTCTTTCTTCTTTCTTACTTCCTTCTTTCTTCTTTCTTACTTCTTTCTTACTTCTTTCTTACTTCTTTCTAACTTCTTTTTTCTTCTTTCTTACTTCTTTCTTACTTCTTTCTTACTTCTTTCCTACTTCTTTCTTCATTCCTTCTTACTTCTTACTTACTTCTTTCTTACTTCTTTCTTACTTCTTTCTTTCTTCTTTATTCTTTCTTTCTTACTTCTTTCTTACTTCTTTCTTACTTCTTTCTTACTTCTTTCTTACTTCTTTCTTCATTCCTTCTTACCTCTTTCTTACTTCTTTCTTACTTCTTTCTTACTACTTTCTTACTTCTTTCTTCTTTCTTTCTTACTTCTTTCTTACTTCTTTCTAACTCTTTCTTACTTCTTTCTTCATTCCTTCTTACTTCTTTTTTACTTCTTTCTTACTTCTTTCTTACTTCTTTCTTACTTCTTTCTTCTATCTTTCTTACTACTTTATTACTTATTTCTTACTTTTTTCTTACTTCTTTCTTACTTCTTTCTTACTTCTTTCTTTCTTCTTTCTTACTTCTTTCATACTTCTTTCTTACTTCTTTCTAACTTCTTTCTTACTTCTTTCTTCATTCCTTCTTACTTCTTTCTTACTTCTTTCTTACTTCTTTCTTACTTCTTTCTTTCTTCTTTATTCTTTCTTTCTTACTTCTTTCTAACTTCTTTTTTCTTCTTTCTTACTTCTTTCTTACTTCTTTCTTACTTCTTTCCTACTTCTTTCTTCATTCCTTCTTACTTCTTACTTACTTCTTTCTTACTTCTTTCTTACTTCTTTCTTTCTTCTTTATTCTTTCTTTCTTACTTCTTTCTTACTTCTTTCTTACTTCTTTCTTACTTCTTTCTTACTTCTTTCTTACTTCTTTCTTCATTCCTTCTTACTTCTTTCTTACTTCTTTCTTACTTCTTTCTTACTTCTTTCTTACTTCTTTCTTCTTTCTTTCTTACTTCTTTCTTCTTTCTAACTTCTTTCTTACTTCTTTCTTCATTCCTTCTTACTTCTTTCTTACTTCTTTCTTACTTCTTTCTTACTTCTTTCTTACTTCTTTCTTACTTCTTTCTTCTTTCTTTCTTACTTCTTTCTTACTTCTTTCTAACTTCTTTCTTACTTCTTTCTTCATTCCTTCATACTTCTTTCTTACTTCTTTCTTACTTCTTTCTTACTTCTTTCTTTCTTCTTTCTTCTTTCTTTCTTACTTCTTTCTTACTTCTTTCTTACTTCTTTCTTACTTCTTTCTTCTATCTTTCTTTCTTCTTTCTTACTTCCTTCTTTCTTCTTTCTTACTTCTTTCTTACTTCTTTCTTACTTCTTTCTAACTTCTTTTTTCTTCTTTCTTACTTCTTTCTTACTTCTTTCTTACTTCTTTCCTACTTCTTTCTTCATTCCTTCTTACTTCTTTCTTACTTCTTTCTTACTACTTTCTTACTTCTTTCTTTCTTCTTTCTTCTTTCTTTCTTACTTCTTTCTTACTTCTTTCTTACTTCTTTCTTACTTCTTTCTTACTTCTTTCTTACTTCTTTCTAACTTCTTTTTTCTTCTTTCTTACTTCTTTCTTACTTCTTTCTTACTTCTTTCCTACTTCTTTCTTCATTCCTTCTTACTTCTTACTTACTTCTTTCTTACTTCTTTCTTACTTCTTTCTTTCTTCTTTATTCTTTCTTTCTTACTTCTTTCTTACTTCTTTCTTACTTCTTTCTTACTTGTTTCTTACTTCTTTCTTACTTCTTTCTTCATTCCTTCTTACTTCTTTCTTACTTCTTTCTTACTTCTTTCTTACTTCTTTCTTACTTCTTTCTTCTTTCTTTCTTACTTCTTTCTTACTTCTTTCTAACTTCTTTCTTACTTCTTTCTTCATTCCTTCTTACTTCTTTCTTACTTCTTTCTTACTTATTTCTTACTTCTTTCTTACTTCTTTCTTACTTCTTTCTTCTTTCTTTCTTACTTCTTTCTTACTTCTTTCTAACTTCTTTCTTACTTCTTTCTTCATTCCTTCTTACTTCTTTCTTACTTATTTCTTACTTCTTTCTTACTTCTTTCTTTCTTCTTTCTTCTTTCTTTGTTACTTCTTTCTTACTTCTTTCTTACTTCTTTCTTACTTCTTTCTTACTTCTTTCTTCTATCTTTCTTTCTTCTTTCTTACTTCATTCTTTCTTCTTTCTTACTTCTTTCTTACTTCTTTCTTCTATCTTTCTTTCTTCTTTCTTACTTCCTTCTTTCTTCTTTCTTACTTCTTTCTTACTTCTTTCTTACTTCTTTCTTCATTCCTTCTTACTTCTTACTTACTTCTTTCTTACTTCTTTCTTACTTCTTTCTTTCTTCTTTCTTACTTCTTTCTTTCCTCCTTCTTACTTCTTTCTTTCTTCTTTCTTACTTCTTTCTTACTTCTTTCTTCTTTCTTTCTTACTACTTTATTACTTATTTCTTACTTTTTTCTTACTTCTTTCTTACTTCTTTCTTACTTCTTTCTTTCTTCTTTCTTACTTCTTTCATACTTCTTTCTTACTTCTTTCTAACTTCTTTCTTACTTCTTTCTTCATTCCTTCTTACTTCTTTCTTACTTCTTTCTTTCTTCTTTCTTACTTCTTTCTTACTTCTTTCTTACTTCTTTCTTCTTTCTTTCTTACTTCTTTCTTACTTCTTTCTAACTTCTTTCTTACTTCTTTCTTCATTCCCTCTTACTTCTTTCTTACTTCTTTCTTACTTCTTTCTTACTTCTTTCTTTCTTCTTTCTTCTTTCTTTCTTACTTCTTTCTTACTTCTTTCTTACTTCTTTCTTACTTCTTTCTTACTTCTTTCTTCTATCTTTCTTTCTTCTTTCTTACTTCCTTCTTTCTTCTTTCTTACTTCTTTCTTACTTCTTTCTTACTTCTTTCTAAATTCTTTTTTTTTCTTTCTTACTTCTTTCTTACTTCTTTCTTACTTCTTTCCTACTTCTTTCCTACTTCTTTCTTCATTCCTTCTTACTTCTTTCTTACTTCTTTCTTACTACTTTCTTACTTCTTTCTTTATTCTTTCTTCTTTCTTTCTTACTTCTTTCTTACTTCTTTCTTACTTCTTTCTTACTTCTTTCTTCTATCTTTCTTTCTTCTTTCTTACTTCCTTCTTTCTTCTTTCTTACTTCTTTCTTACTTCTTTCTTACTTCTTTCTAACTTCTTTTTTCTTCTCTCTTACTTCTTTCTTACTTCTTTCTTACTTCTTTCCTACTTCTTTCTTCATTCCTTCTTACTTCTTACTTACTTCTTTCTTACTTCTTTCTTACTTCTTTCTTTCTTCTTTATTCTTTCTTTCTTACTTCTTTCTTACTTCTTTCTTACTTCTTTCTTACTTGTTTCTTACTTCTTTCTTACTTCTTTCTTCATTCCTTCTTACTTCTTTCTTACTTCTTTCTTACTTCTTTCTTACTTCTTTCTTACTTCTTTCTTACTTCTTTCTTCTTTCTTTCTTACTTCTTTCTTACTTCTTTCTAACTTCTTTCTTACTTCTTTCTTCATTCCTTCTTACTTCTTTCTTACTTCTTTCTTTCTTCTTTCTTACTTTTTTCTTACTTCTTTCTTACTTCTTTCTTCTTTCTTTCTTACTTCGTTCTTACTTCTTTCTAACTTCTTAATTACTTCTTTCTTCATTCCTTCTTACTTCTTTCTTACTTCTTTCTTACTTCTTTTTTACTTCTTTCTTTCTTCTTTCTTCTTTCTTTCTTACTTCTTTCTTACTTCTTTCTTACTTCTTTCTTACTTCTTTCTTACTTCTTTCTTCTATCTTTCTTTCTTCTTTCTTACTTCCTTCTTTCTTCTTTCTTACTTCTTTCTTACTTCTTTCTTACTTCTTTCTAACTTCTTTTTTCTTCTTTCTTACTTCTTTCTTACTTCTTTCTTACTTCTTTCCTACTTCTTTCTTCATTCCTTCTTACTTCTTTCTTACTTCTTTCTTACTACTTTCTTACTTCTTTCTTTCTTCTTTCTTCTTTCTTTCTTACTTCTTTCTTACTTCTTTCTTACTTCTTTCTTACTTCTTTCTTACTTCTTTCTTCTATCTTTCTTTCTTCTTTCTTACTTCCTTCTTTCTTCTTTCTTACTTCTTTCTTACTTCTTTCTTACTTCTTTCTAACTTCTTTTTTCTTCTTTCTTACTTCTTTCTTACTTCTTTCTTACTTCTTTCCTACTTCTTTCTTCATTCCTTCTTACTTCTTACTTACTTCTTTCTTACTTCTTTCTTACTTCTTTCTTTCTTCTTTATTCTTTCTTTCTTACTTCTTTCTTACTTCTTTCTTACTTCTTTCTTACTTGTTTCTTACTTCTTTCTTACTTCTTTCTTCATTCCTTCTTACTTCCTTCTTACTTCTTTCTTACTTCTTTCTTACTTCTTTCTTACTTCTTTCTTCTTTCTTTCTTACTTCTTTCTTACTTCTTTCTAAATTCTTTCTTACTTCTTTCTTCATTCCTTCTTACTTCTTTCTTACTTCTTTCTTACTTCTTTCTTACTTCTTTCTTACTTCTTTCTTACTTCTTTCTTCTTTCTTTCTTACTTCTTTCTTACTTCTTTCTAACTTCTTTCTTACTTCTTTCTTCATTCCTTCTTACTTCTTTCTTACTTCTTTCTTACTTCTTTCTTACTTCTTTCTTTCTTCTTTCTTCTTTCTTTCTTACTTCTTTCTTTCTTCTTTCTTACTTCTTTCTTACTTCTTTCTTACTTCTTTTTCTATCTTTCTTTCTTCTTTCTTACTTCATTCTTTCTTCTTTCTTACTTCTTTCTTACTTCTTTCTTACTTCTTTCTAACTTCTTTTTTCTTCTTTCTTACTTCTTTCTTACTTCTTTCTTACTTCTTTCCTACTTCTTTCTTCATTCCTTCTTACTTCTTACTTACTTATTTCTTACTTCTTTCTTACTTCTTTCTTTCTTCTTTATTCTTTCTTTCTTACTTCTTTCTTACTTCTTTCTTACTTCTTTCTTACTTCTTTCTTACTTCTTTCTTACTTCTTTCTTCATTCCTTCTTACTTCTTTCTTACTTCTTTCTTACTTCTTTCTTACTTCTTTCTTACTTCTTTCTTAGTTCTTTCTTCTTTCTTTCTTACTTCTTTCTTACTTCTTTCTAACTTCTTTCTTACTTCTTTTTTCATTCCTTCTTACTTCTTTCTTACTTCTTTCTTCCTTCTTTCTTACTTCTTTCTTCTATCTTTCTTTCTTCTTTCTTACTTCTTTCTTTCTTCTTTCTTACTTCTTATTTACTTCTTTCTTACTTCTTTCTAACTTCTTTTTTCTTCTTTCTTAATTCTTTCTTACTTCTTTCTTACTTCTTTCTTACTTCTTTCTTACTTCTTTCTTACTTCTTTCTTCATTCCTTCTTACTTCTTTCTTTCTTTCTTCTTTCTTATTCTTTCTTTCTTCTTTCTTATTTCTTTCTTACTTCTTTCTTCATTCCTTCTTACTTCTTTCCTTCTTTCTTATTCTTTCTTTCTTATTTCTTACTTCTTTCTTACTTCTTTCTTACTTCTTTCTTCATTCCTTCTTACTTCTTTCTTACTTCTTTCTTACTTCTTTCTTACTTCTATCTTACTTCTTTCTTCATTCCTTCTTACTTCTTTCTTCTTTCTTTCTTACTTCTTTCTTACTTCTTTCTAACTTCTTTCTTACTTCTTTCTTCATTCCTTCATACTTCTTTCTTACTTCTTTCTTACTTCTTTCTTACTTCTTTCTTTCTTCTTTCTTCTTTCTTTCTTACTTCTTTCTTACTTCTTTCTTACTTCTTTCTTACTTCTTTCTTCTATCTTTCTTTCTTCTTTCTTACTTCCTTCTTTCTTCTTTCTTACTTCTTTCTTACTTCTTTCTTACTTCTTTCTAACTTCTTTTTTCTTCTTTCTTACTTCTTTCTTACTTCTTTCTTACTTCTTTCCTACTTCTTTCTTCATTCCTTCTTACTTCTTTCTTACTTCTTTCTTACTACTTTCTTACTTCTTTCTTTCTTCTTTCTTCTTTCTTTCTTACTTCTTTCTTACTTCTTTCTTACTTCTTTCTTACTTCTTTCTTACTTCTTTCTTACTTCTTTCTAACTTCTTTTTTCTTCTTTCTTACTTCTTTCTTACTTCTTTCTTACTTCTTTCCTACTTCTTTCTTCATTCCTTCTTACTTCTTACTTACTTCTTTCTTACTTCTTTCTTACTTCTTTCTTTCTTCTTTATTCTTTCTTTCTTACTTCTTTCTTACTTCTTTCTTACTTCTTTCTTACTTGTTTCTTACTTCTTTCTTACTTCTTTCTTCATTCCTTCTTACTTCTTTCTTACTTCTTTCTTACTTCTTTCTTACTTCTTTCTTACTTCTTTCTTCTTTCTTTCTTACTTCTTTCTTACTTCTTTCTAACTTCTTTCTTACTTCTTTCTTCATTCCTTCTTACTTCTTTCTTACTTCTTTCTTACTTATTTCTTACTTCTTTCTTACTTCTTTCTTACTTCTTTCTTCTTTCTTTCTTACTTCTTTCTTACTTCTTTCTAACTTCTTTCTTACTTCTTTCTTCATTCCTTCTTACTTCTTTCTTACTTATTTCTTACTTCTTTCTTACTTCTTTCTTTCTTCTTTCTTCTTTCTTTGTTACTTCTTTCTTACTTCTTTCTTACTTCTTTCTTACTTCTTTCTTACTTCTTTCTTCTATCTTTCTTTCTTCTTTCTTACTTCATTCTTTCTTCTTTCTTACTTCTTTCTTACTTCTTTCTTCTATCTTTCTTTCTTCTTTCTTACTTCCTTCTTTCTTCTTTCTTACTTCTTTCTTACTTCTTTCTTACTTCTTTCTTCATTCCTTCTTACTTCTTACTTACTTCTTTCTTACTTCTTTCTTACTTCTTTCTTTCTTCTTTCTTACTTCTTTCTTTCCTCCTTCTTACTTCTTTCTTTCTTCTTTCTTACTTCTTTCTTACTTCTTTCTTCTTTCTTTCTTACTACTTTATTACTTATTTCTTACTTTTTTCTTACTTCTTTCTTACTTCTTTCTTACTTCTTTCTTTCTTCTTTCTTACTTCTTTCATACTTCTTTCTTACTTCTTTCTAACTTCTTTCTTACTTCTTTCTTCATTCCTTCTTACTTCTTTCTTACTTCTTTCTTTCTTCTTTCTTACTTCTTTCTTACTTCTTTCTTACTTCTTTCTTCTTTCTTTCTTACTTCTTTCTTACTTCTTTCTAACTTCTTTCTTACTTCTTTCTTCATTCCCTCTTACTTCTTTCTTACTTCTTTCTTACTTCTTTCTTACTTGTTTCTTTCTTCTTTCTTCTTTCTTTCTTACTTCTTTCTTACTTCTTTCTTACTTCTTTCTTACTTCTTTCTTACTTCTTTCTTCTATCTTTCTTTCTTCTTTCTTACTTCCTTCTTTCTTCTTTCTTACTTCTTTCTTACTTCTTTCTTACTTCTTTCTAAATTCTTTTTTTTTCTTTCTTACTTCTTTCTTACTTCTTTCTTACTTCTTTCCTACTTCTTTCCTACTTCTTTCTTCATTCCTTCTTACTTCTTTCTTACTTCTTTCTTACTACTTTCTTACTTCTTTCTTTATTCTTTCTTCTTTCTTTCTTACTTCTTTCTTACTTCTTTCTTACTTCTTTCTTACTTCTTTCTTCTATCTTTCTTTCTTCTTTCTTACTTCCTTCTTTCTTCTTTCTTACTTCTTTCTTACTTCTTTCTTACTTCTTTCTAACTTCTTTTTTCTTCTCTCTTACTTCTTTCTTACTTCTTTCTTACTTCTTTCCTACTTCTTTCTTCATTCCTTCTTACTTCTTACTTACTTCTTTCTTACTTCTTTCTTACTTCTTTCTTTCTTCTTTATTCTTTCTTTCTTAATTCTTTCTTACTTCTTTCTTACTTCTTTCTTACTTGTTTCTTACTTCTTTCTTACTTCTTTCTTCATTCCTTCTTACTTCTTTCTTACTTCTTTCTTACTTCTTTCTTACTTCTTTCTTACTTCTTTCTTACTTCTTTCTTCTTTCTTTCTTACTTCTTTCTTACTTCTTTCTAACTTCTTTCTTACTTCTTTCTTCATTCCTTCTTACTTCTTTCTTACTTCTTTCTTTCTTCTTTCTTACTTTTTTCTTACTTCTTTCTTACTTCTTTCTTCTTTCTTTCTTACTTCGTTCTTACTTCTTTCTAACTTCTTAATTACTTCTTTCTTCATTCCTTCTTACTTCTTTCTTACTTCTTTCTTACTTCTTTTTTACTTCTTTCTTTCTTCTTTCTTCTTTCTTTCTTACTTCTTTCTTACTTCTTTCTTACTTCTTTCTTACTTCTTTCTTACTTCTTTCTTCTATCTTTCTTTCTTCTTTCTTACTTCCTTCTTTCTTCTTTCTTTCTTCTTTCTTACTTCTTTCTTACTTCTTTCTAACTTCTTTTTTCTTCTTTCTTACTTCTTTCTTACTTCTTTCTTACTTCTTTCCTACTTCTTTCTTCATTCCTTCTTACTTCTTTCTTACTTCTTTCTTACTACTTTCTTACTTCTTTCTTTCTTCTTTCTTCTTTCTTTCTTACTTCTTTCTTACTTCTTTCTTACTTCTTTCTTACTTCTTTCTTACTTCTTTCTTCTATCTTTCTTTCTTCTTTCTTACTTCCTTCTTTCTTCTTTCTTACTTCTTTCTTACTTCTTTCTTACTTCTTTCTAACTTCTTTTTTCTTCTTTCTTACTTCTTTCTTACTTCTTTCTTACTTCTTTCCTACTTCTTTCTTCATTCCTTCTTACTTCTTACTTACTTCTTTCTTACTTCTTTCTTACTTCTTTCTTTCTTCTTTATTCTTTCTTTCTTACTTCTTTCTTACTTCTTTCTTACTTCTTTCTTACTTGTTTCTTACTTCTTTCTTACTTCTTTCTTCATTCCTTCTTACTTCCTTCTTACTTCTTTCTTACTTCTTTCTTACTTCTTTCTTACTTCTTTCTTCTTTCTTTCTTACTTCTTTCTTACTTCTTTCTAAATTCTTTCTTACTTCTTTCTTCATTCCTTCTTACTTCTTTCTTACTTCTTTCTTACTTCTTTCTTACTTCTTTCTTACTTCTTTCTTACTTCTTTCTTCTTTCTTTCTTACTTCTTTCTTACTTCTTTCTAACTTCTTTCTTACTTCTTTCTTCATTCCTTCTTACTTCTTTCTTACTTCTTTCTTACTTCTTTCTTACTTCTTTCTTTCTTCTTTCTTCTTTCTTTCTTACTTCTTTCTTTCTTCTTTCTTACTTCTTTCTTACTTCTTTCTTACTTCTTTTTCTATCTTTCTTTCTTCTTTCTTACTTCATTCTTTCTTCTTTCTTACTTCTTTCTTACTTCTTTCTTACTTCTTTCTAACTTCTTTTTTCTTCTTTCTTACTTCTTTCTTACTTCTTTCTTACTTCTTTCCTACTTCTTTCTTCATTCCTTCTTACTTCTTACTTACTTATTTCTTACTTCTTTCTTACTTCTTTCTTTCTTCTTTATTCTTTCTTTCTTACTTCTTTCTTACTTCTTTCTTACTTCTTTCTTACTTCTTTCTTACTTCTTTCTTACTTCTTTCTTCATTCCTTCTTACTTCTTTCTTACTTCTTTCTTACTTCTTTCTTACTTCTTTCTTACTTCTTTCTTACTTCTTTCTTCTTTCTTTCTTACTTCTTTCTTACTTCTTTCTAACTTCTTTCTTACTTCTTTTTTCATTCCTTCTTACTTCTTTCTTACTTCTTTCTTCCTTCTTTCTTACTTCTTTCTTCTATCTTTCTTTCTTCTTTCTTACTTCTTTCTTTCTTCTTTCTTACTTCTTATTTACTTCTTTCTTACTTCTTTCTAACTTCTTTTTTCTTCTTTCATTCTTTCTTACTTCTTTCTTACTTCTTTCTTACTTCTTTCTTACTTCTTTCTTACTTCTTTCTTCATTCCTTCTTACTTCTTTCTTTCTTTCTTCTTTCTTATTCTTTCTTTCTTCTTTCTTATTTCTTTCTTACTTCTTTCTTCATTCCTTCTTACTTCTTTCCTTCTTTCTTATTCTTTCTTTCTTATTTCTTACTTCTTTCTTACTTCTTTCTTACTTCTTTCTTCATTCCTTCTTACTTCTTTCTTACTTCTTTCTTACTTCTTTCTTACTTCTATCTTACTTCTTTCTTCATTCCTTCTTACTTCTTTCTTACTTCTTTCTTACTACTTTCTTACTTCTTTCTTTCTTCTTTCTTACTTCTTTCTTTCTTCTTTCTAACTACTTTTTTCTTCTTTCTTACTTCTTTCTAACTACTTTCTTACTTCTTTCTTACTTCTTTCTTAATTCTTTCTTTCTTCTTTCTTTCTTCTTTCTTACTTCTTCTTTCTTTCTTCTTTCTTACTTCTTTCTTACTTCTTTCTTTCTTCTTTCTTACTTCTTTCTTACTTCTTTCTTTCTTCTTTCTTACTTCTTTCTTTCTTCCTTCTTTCTTCTTTCTTACTTCATTCTTTCTTGTTTCTTACTCCTTTCTTACTACTTTCTTACTTCTTTCTTACTTCTTTCTTACTTCTTTCTTACTTCTTTCTTACTTCTTTCTTCTTTCTTTCTTACTTCTTTCATACTTCTTTCTTACTTCTTTCTTCTTTCTTTCTTACCTCTTTCTTACTTCTTTCTTACTTCTTTCTTACTTCTTTCTTTCTTCTTTCTTACTTCTTTCTTTCTTCTTTCTTACTTCTTTCTTAGTTCTTTCTTCTTTCTTTCTCACTTCTTTCTTACTTCTTTCTTACTTCTTTCTTTCTTCTTTCTTACTTCTTTCTTTCTTCTTTCTTACTTCTTTCTTACTTCTTTCTTACTTAATTCTAACTTCTTTTTTCTTCTTTCTTACTTCTTTCTTACTTCTTTCTTACTTCTTTCTTCTTTCTTTCTTACTTCTTTCTTACTTCTTTCTTTCTCCTTTCTTACTTCTTTCTTTCTTCTTTCTTACTTCTTTCTTTCTTCTTTCTTACTTCTTTCTTACTTCTTTCTTCTTTCTTTCTTACTACTTTCTTACTTCTTTCTTACTTTTTTCTTACTTCTTTCTTACTTCTTTCTTACTTCTTTCTTACTTCTTTCATACTTCTTTCTTACTTCTTTCTAACTTCTTTCTTACTTCTTTCTTCATTCCTTCTTACTTCTTTCGTACTTCTTTCTTACTTCTTTCTTACTTCTTTCTTACTTCTTTCTTACATCTTTCTTCTATCTTTCTTTCTTCTTTCTTACTTCTTTCTTTCTTCTTTCTTACTTCTTTCTTACTTCTTTCTTACTTCATTCTAACTTCTTTTTTCTACTTTCTTACTTCTTTCTTACTTCTTTCTTACTTCTTTCTTCTTTCTTTCTTACTTCTTTCTTACTTCTTTCTTTCTTCTTTCTTACTTCTTTCTTTCCTCCTTCTTACTTCTTTCTTTCTTCTTTCTTACTTCTTTCTTACTTCTTTCTTCTTTCTTTCTTACTACTTTATTACTTATTTCTTACTTTTTTCTTACTTCTTTCTTACTTCTTTCTTACTTCTTTCTTTCTTCTTTCTTACTTCTTTCATACTTCTTTCTTACTTCTTTCTAACTTCTTTCTTACTTCTTTCCTACTTCTTTCTTCATTCCTTCTTACTTCTTACTTACTTCTTTCTTACTTCTTTCTTTCTTCTTTATTCTTTCTTTCTTACTTCTTTCTAACTTCTTTCTTACTTCTTTCTTACTTCTTTCTTACTTCTTTCTTACTTCTTTCTTACTTTTTTCTTACTTCTTTCTAACTTCTTTCTTACTTCTTTCTTACTTCTTTCATACTTCTTTCTTACTTCTTTCTAACTTCTTTCTTACTTCTTTCTTTCTTCTTTCTCTTCTTTCTTTCTTCTTCTTTCTTACTTCTTTCTTACTTCTTTCTTACTTCTTTCTTACTTCTTTCTTCTATCTTTCTTTCTTCTTTCTTACTTCCTTCTTTCTTCTTTCTTACTTCTTTCTTACTTCTTTCTTACTTCTTTCTAACTTCTTTTTTCTTCTTTCTTACTTCTTTCTTACTTCTTTCTTACTTCTTTCCTACTTCTTTCTTCATTCCTTCTTACTTCTTACTTACTTCTTTCTTACTTCTTTCTTACTTCTTTCTTTCTTCTTTATTCTTTCTTTCTTACTTCTTTCTTACTTCTTTCTTACTTCTTTCTTACTTGTTTCTTACTTCTTTCTTACTTCTTTCTTCATTCCTTCTTACTTCCTTCTTACTTCTTTCTTACTTCTTTCTTACTTCTTTCTTACTTCTTTCTTCTTTCTTTCTTACTTCTTTCTTACTTCTTTCTAAATTCTTTCTTACTTCTTTCTTCATTCCTTCTTACTTCTTTCTTACTTCTTTCTTACTTCTTTCTTACTTCTTTCTTACTTCTTTCTTACTTCTTTCTTCTTTCTTTCTTACTTCTTTCTTACTTCTTTCTAACTTCTTTCTTACTTCTTTCTTCATTCCTTCTTACTTCTTTCTTACTTCTTTCTTACTTCTTTCTTACTTCTTTCTTTCTTCTTTCTTCTTTCTTTCTTACTTCTTTCTTTCTTCTTTCTTACTTCTTTCTTACTTCTTTCTTACTTCTTTTTCTATCTTTCTTTCTTCTTTCTTACTTCATTCTTTCTTCTTTCTTACTTCTTTCTTACTTCTTTCTTACTTCTTTCTAACTTCTTTTTCTTCTTTCTTACTTCTTTCTTACTTCTTTCTTACTTCTTTCCTACTTCTTTCTTCATTCCTTCTTACTTCTTACTTACTTATTTCTTACTTCTTTCTTACTTCTTTCTTTCTTCTTTATTCTTTCTTTCTTACTTCTTTCTTACTTCTTTCTTACTTCTTTCTTACTTCTTTCTTACTTCTTTCTTACTTCTTTCTTCATTCCTTCTTACTTCTTTCTTACTTCTTTCTTACTTCTTTCTTACTTCTTTCTTACTTCTTTCTTACTTCTTTCTTCTTTCTTTCTTACTTCTTTCTTACTTCTTTCTAACTTCTTTCTTACTTCTTTTTTCATTCCTTCTTACTTCTTTCTTACTTCTTTCTTCCTTCTTTCTTACTTCTTTCTTCTATCTTTCTTTCTTCTTTCTTACTTCTTTCTTTCTTCTTTCTTACTTCTTATTTACTTCTTTCTTACTTCTTTCTAACTTCTTTTTCTTCTTTCTTAATTCTTTCTTACTTCTTTCTTACTTCTTTCTTACTTCTTTCTTACTTCTTTCTTACTTCTTTCTTCATTCCTTCTTACTTCTTTCTTTCTTTCTTCTTTCTTATTCTTTCTTTCTTCTTTCTTATTTCTTTCTTACTTCTTTCTTCATTCCTTCTTACTTCTTTCCTTCTTTCTTATTCTTTCTTTCTTATTTCTTACTTCTTTCTTACTTCTTTCTTACTTCTTTCTTCATTCCTTCTTACTTCTTTCTTACTTCTTTCTTACTTCTTTCTTACTTCTATCTTACTTCTTTCTTCATTCCTTCTTACTTCTTTCTTACTTCTTTCTTACTTCTTTCTTACTTCTTTCTTACTTCTTTCTTACTTCTTTCTTTCTTCTTTCTAACTACTTTTTTCTTCTTTCTTACTTCTTTCTAACTACTTTCTTACTTCTTTCTTACTTCTTTCTTAATTCTTTCTTTCTTCTTTCTTTCTTCTTTCTTACTTCTTTCTTTCTTCTTTCTTACTTCTTTCTTACTTCTTTCTTTCTTCTTTCTTACTTCTTTCTTACTTCTTTCTTTCTTCTTTCTTACTTCTTTCTTTCTTCCTTCTTTCTTCTTTCTTACTTCATTCTTTCTTGTTTCTTACTCCTTTCTTACTACTTTCTTACTTCTTTCTTACTTCTTTCTTACTTCTTTCTTACTTCTTTCTTACTTCTTTCTTCTTTCTTTCTTACTTCTTTCATACTTCTTTCTTACTTCTTTCTTCTTTCTTTCTTACCTCTTTCTTACTTCTTTCTTACTTCTTTCTTACTTCTTTCTTTCTTCTTTCTTACTTCTTTCTTTCTTCTTTCTTACTTCTTTCTTAGTTCTTTCTTCTTTCTTTCTCACTTCTTTCTTACTTCTTTCTTACTTCTTTCTTTCTTCTTTCTTACTTCTTTCTTTCTTCTTTCTTACTTCTTTCTTACTTCTTTCTTACTTAATTCTAACTTCTTTTTTCTTCTTTCTTACTTCTTTCTTACTTCTTTCTTACTTCTTTCTTCTTTCTTTCTTACTTCTTTCTTACTTCTTTCTTTCTCCTTTCTTACTTCTTTCTTTCTTCTTTCTTACTTCTTTCTTTCTTCTTTCTTACTTCTTTCTTACTTCTTTCTTCTTTCTTTCTTACTACTTTCTTACTTCTTTCTTACTTTTTTCTTACTTCTTTCTTACTTCTTTCTTACTTCTTTCTTACTTCTTTCATACTTCTTTCTTACTTCTTTCTAACTTCTTTCTTACTTCTTTCTTCATTCCTTCTTACTTCTTTCGTACTTCTTTCTTACTTCTTTCTTACTTCTTTCTTACTTCTTTCTTACATCTTTCTTCTATCTTTCTTTCTTCTTTCTTACTTCTTTCTTTCTTCTTTCTTACTTCTTTCTTACTTCTTTCTTACTTCATTCTAACTTCTTTTTTCTACTTTCTTACTTCTTTCTTACTTCTTTCTTACTTCTTTCTTCTTTCTTTCTTACTTCTTTCTTACTTCTTTCTTTCTTCTTTCTTACTTCTTTCTTTCCTCCTTCTTACTTCTTTCTTTCTTCTTTCTTACTTCTTTCTTACTTCTTTCTTCTTTCTTTCTTACTACTTTATTACTTATTTCTTACTTTTTTCTTACTTCTTTCTTACTTCTTTCTTACTTCTTTCTTTCTTCTTTCTTACTTCTTTCATACTTCTTTCTTACTTTTTTCTATACTTCTTTCTTACTTCTTTCCTACTTCTTTCTTCATTCCTTCTTACTTCTTACTTACTTCTTTCTTACTTCTTTCTTTCTTCTTTATTCTTTCTTTCTTACTTCTTTCTAACTTCTTTCTTACTTCTTTCTTACTTCTTTCTTACTTCTTTCTTACTTCTTTCTTACTTTTTTCTTACTTCTTTCTAACTTCTTTCTTACTTCTTTCTTACTTCTTTCATACTTCTTTCTTACTTCTTTCTAACTTCTTTCTTACTTCTTTCTTTCTTCTTTCTTCTTTCTTTCTTACTTCTTTCTTACTTCTTTCTTACTTCTTTCTTACTTCTTTCTTACTTCTTTCTTCTATCTTTCTTTCTTCTTTCTTACTTCCTTCTTTCTTCTTTCTTACTTCTTTCTTACTTCTTTCTTACTTCTTTCTAACTTCTTTCTTACTTCTTTCTTACTTCTTTCTTACTTCTTTCTTCATTCCTTCTTACTTCTTTCTTACTTCTTTCTTACTTCTTTCTTTCTTCTTTCTTTCTTCTTTATTCTTTCTTTCTTACTTCTTTCTTACTTCTTTCTTACTTCTTTCTTACTTCTTTCTAACTTCTTTCTTACTTCTTTCTTCATTCCTTCTTACTTCTTTCTTACTTCTTTCTTACTTCTTTCTTCTATCTTTCTTTCTTCTTTCTTACTTCTTTCTTTCTTCTTTCTTCCTTCTTATTTACTTCTTTCTTACTTCTTTCTAACTTCTTTTTTCTTCTTTCTTACTTCTTTCTTCATTCCTTCTTACTTCTTTCTTTCTTTCTTCTTTCTTATTCTTTCTTTCTTCTTTCTTATTTCTTTCTTACTTCTTTCTTCATTCCTTCTTACTTCTTTCCTTCTTTCTTCTTTCTTATTCTTTCTTTCTTCTTTCTTACTTCTTTCTTACTTCTTTCTTACTTCTTTCTTCATTCCTTCTTACTTCTTTCTTACTTCTTTCTTACTTCTTTCTTACTTCTTTCTTACTTCTTTCTTACTTCTTTCTTACTTCTTTCTTCATTCCTTCTTACTTCTTTCTTACTTCTTTCTTACTTCTTTCTTACTTCTTTCTCAATTCTTTCTTTCTTCTTTCTTTCTTCTTTCTTCTTCTTCTTTCTTCTTTCTTACTTCTTTCTTACTTCTTTCTTTCTTCTTTCTTACTTCTTTCTTACTTCTTTCTTTCTTCTTTCTTACTTCTTTCTTTCTTCCTTCTTTCTTCTTTCTTACTTCATTCTTTCTTGTTTCTTACTACTTTCTTACTACTTTCCTACTTCTTTCTTACTTCTTTCTTACTTCTTTCTTACTTCTTTCTTACTTCTTTCTTACTTCTTTCTTCTTTCTTTCTTACTTCTTTCATACTTCTTTCTTACTTCTTTCTTCTTTCTTTCTTACCTCTTTTTACTTCTTTCTTACTTCTTTCTTACTTCTTTCTTTCTTCTTTCTTACTTCTTTCTTTCTTCTTTCTTACTTCTTTCTTAGTTCTTTCTTCTTTCTTTCTCACTTCTTTCTTACTTCTTTCTTACTTCTTTCTTTCTTCTTTCTTACTTCTTTCTTTCTTCTTTCTTACTTCTATCTTACTTCTTTCTTACTTCATTCTAACTTCTTTTTTCTTCTTTCTTACTTCTTTCTTACTTCTTTCTTACTTCTTTCTTACTTCTTTCTTCTTTCTTTCTTACTTCTTTCTTTCTCCTTTCTTACTTCTTTCTTTCTTCTTTCTTACTTCTTTCTTTCTTCTTTCTAACTTCTTTCTTACTTCTTTCTTACTTCTTTCTTACTTCTTTCTTACTTCTTTCTTACTTCTTTCTTACATCTTTCTTCTATCTTTCTTTCTTCTTTCTTACTTCTTTCTTTCTTCTTTCTTACTTCTTTCTTACTTCTTTCTTACTTCTTTCTTACTTCATTCTAACTTCTTTTTTCTTCTTTCTTACTTCTTTCTTACTTCTTTCTTACTTCTTTCTTCTTTCTTTCTTACTTCTTTCTTACTTCTTTCTTTCTTCTTTCTTACTTCTTTCTTTCCTCCTTCTTACTTCTTTCTTTCTTCTTTCTTACTTCTTTCTTACTTCTTTCTTCTTTCTTTCTTACTACTTTATTACTTATTTCTTACTTTTTTCTTACTTCTTTCTTACTTCTTTCTTTCTTCTTTCTTACTTCTTTCATACTTCTTTCTTACTTCTTTCTAACTTCTTTCTTACTTCTTTCTAACTTCTTTCTTACTTCTTTCTTCATTCCTACTTACTTCTTTCTTACTTCTTTCTTACTTCTTTCTTACTTCTTTCTTTCTTCTTTATTCTTTCTTTCTTACTTCTTTCTAACTTCTTTTTTCTTCTTTCTTACTTCTTTCTTACTTCTTTCTTACTTCTTTCCTACTTCTTTCTTCATTCCTTCTTACTTCTTACTTACTTCTTTCTTACTTCTTTCTTTCTTCTTTATTCTTTCTTTCTTACTTCTTTCTTACTTCTTTCTTACTTCTTTCTTACTTCTTTCTTACTTCTTTCTTACTTTTTTCTTACTTCTTTCTAACTTCTTTCTTACTTCTTTCTTACTTCTTTCATACTTCTTTCTTACTTCTTTCTAACTTCTTTCTTACTTCTTTCTTTCTTCTTTCTTCTTTCTTTCTTACTTCTTTCTTACTTCTTTCTTACTTCTTTCTTACTTCTTTCTTACTTCTTTCTTCTATCTTTCTTTCTTCTTTCTTACTTCCTTCTTTCTTCTTTCTTACTTCTTTCTTACTTCTTTCTTACTTCTTTCTAACTTCTTTTTTCTTCTTTCTTACTTCTTTCTTACTTCTTTCTTACTTCTTTCCTACTTCTTTCTTCATTCCTTCTCTAGTTCTTACTTACTTATTTCTTACTTCTTTCTTACTTCTTTCTTTCTTCTTTATTCTTTTTTTCTTACTTCTTTCTTACTTCTTTCTTACTTCTTTCTTACTTCTTTCTTACTTCTTTCTTACTTCTTTCTTCATTCCTTCTTACTTCTTTCTTACTTCTTTCTTACTTCTTTCTTACTTCTTTCTAACTTCTTTCTTACTTCTTTCTTCATTCCTTCTTACTTCTTTCTTACTTCTTTCTTACTTCTTTCTTCTATCTTTCTTTCTTCTTTCTTACTTCTTTCTTTCTTCTTTCTTCCTTCTTATTTACTTCTTTCTTACTTCTTTCTAACTTCTTTTTTCTTCTTTCTTACTTCTTTCTTCATTCCTTCTTACTTCTTTCTTTCTTTCTTCTTTCTTATTCTTTCTTTCTTCTTTCTTATTTCTTTCTTACTTCTTTCTTCATTCCTTCTTACTTCTTTCCTTCTTTCTTCTTTCTTATTCTTTCTTTCTTCTTTCTTACTTCTTTCTTACTTCTTTCTTACTTCTTTCTTCATTCCTTCTTACTTCTTTCTTACTTCTTTCTTACTTCTTTCTTACTTCTTTCTTACTTCTTTCTTACTTCTTTCTTACTTCTTTCTTCATTCCTTCTTACTTCTTTCTTACTTCTTTCTTACTTCTTTCTTACTTCTTTCTCAATTCTTTCTTTCTTCTTTCTTTCTTCTTTCTTCTTTCTTTCTTCTTTCTTACTTCTTTCTTACTTCTTTCTTTCTTCTTTCTTACTTCTTTCTTACTTCTTTCTTTCTTCTTTCTTACTTCTTTCTTTCTTCATTCTTTCTTCTTTCTTACTTCATTCTTTCTTGTTTCTTACTACTTTCTTACTACTTTCTTACTTCTTTCTTACTTCTTTCTTACTTCTTTCTTACTTCTTTCTTACTTCTTTCTTACTTCTTTCTTCTTTCTTTCTTACTTCTTTCATACTTCTTTCTTACTTCTTTCTTCTTTCTTTCTTACCTCTTTTTACTTCTTTCTTACTTCTTTCTTACTTCTTTCTTTCTTCTTTCTTACTTCTTTCTTTCTTCTTTCTTACTTCTTTCTTAGTTCTTTCTTCTTTCTTTCTCACTTCTTTCTTACTTCTTTCTTACTTCTTTCTTTCTTCTTTCTTACTTCTTTCTTTCTTCTTTCTTACTTCTATCTTACTTCTTTCTTACTTCATTCTAACTTCTTTTTTCTTCTTTCTTACTTCTTTCTTACTTCTTTCTTACTTCTTTCTTACTTCTTTCTTCTTTCTTTCTTACTTCTTTCTTTCTCCTTTCTTACTTCTTTCTTTCTTCTTTCTTACTTCTTTCTTTCTTCTTTCTAACTTCTTTCTTACTTCTTTCTTCATTCCTTCTTACTTCTTTCTTACTTCTTTCTTACTTCTTTCTTACTTCTTTCTTACTTCTTTCTTACATCTTTCTTCTATCTTTCTTTCTTCTTTCTTACTTCTTTCTTTCTTCTTTCTTACTTCTTTCTTACTTCTTTCTTACTTCTTTCTTACTTCATTCTAACTTCTTTTTTCTTCTTTCTTACTTCTTTCTTACTTCTTTCTTACTTCTTTCTTCTTTCTTTCTTACTTCTTTCTTACTTCTTTCTTTCTTCTTTCTTACTTCTTTCTTTCCTCCTTCTTACTTCTTTCTTTCTTCTTTCTTACTTCTTTCTTACTTCTTTCTTCTTTCTTTCTTACTACTTTATTACTTATTTCTTACTTTTTTCTTACTTCTTTCTTACTTCTTTCTTTCTTCTTTCTTACTTCTTTCATACTTCTTTCTTACTTCTTTCTAACTTCTTTCTTACTTCTTTCTTCATTCCTACTTACTTCTTTCTTACTTCTTTCTTACTTCTTTCTTACTTCTTTCTTTCTTCTTTATTCTTTCTTTCTTACTTCTTTCTAACTTCTTTTTTCTTCTTTCTTACTTCTTTCTTACTTCTTTCTTACTTCTTTCCTACTTCTTTCTTCATTCCTTCTTACTTCTTACTTACTTCTTTCTTACTTCTTTCTTTCTTCTTTATTCTTTCTTTCTTACTTCTTTCTTACTTCTTTCTTACTTCTTTCTTACTTCTTTCTTACTTCTTTCTTACTTTTTTCTTTCTTCTTTCTTCTTTCTTTCTTACTTCTTTCTTACTTCTTTCTTACTTCTTTCTTACTTCTTTCTTCTATCTTTCTTTCTTCTTTCTTACTTCCTTCTTTCTTCTTTCTTACTTCTTTCTTACTTCTTTCTTACTTCTTTCTAACTTCTTTTTTCTTCTTTCTTACTTCTTTCTTACTTCTTTCTTACTTCTTTCCTACTTCTTTCTTCATTCCTTCTCTAGTTCTTACTTACTTATTTCTTACTTCTTTCTTACTTCTTTCTTTCTTCTTTATTCTTTCTTTCTTACTTCTTTCTTACTTCTTTCTTACTTCTTTCTTACTTCTTTCTTACTTCTTTCTTACTTCTTTCTTCATTCCTTCTTACTTCTTTCTTACTTCTTTCTTACTTCTTTCTTACTTCTTTCTTACTTCTTTCTTCTTTCTTTCTTACTTCTTTCTTACTTCTTTCTAACTTCTTTCTTACTTCTTTCTTCATTCCTTCTTACTTCTTTCTTCCTTCTTTCTTACTTCTTTCTTCTATCTTTCTTTCTTCTTTCTTACTTCTTTCTTTCTTCTTTCTTACTTCTTATTTACTTCTTTCTTACTTCTTTCTAATTTCTTTTTTCTTCTTTCTTACTTCTTTCTTCATTCCTTCTTACTTCTTTCTTTCTTTCTTCTTTCTTATTCTTTCTTTCTTCTTTCTTATTTCTTTCTTACTTCTTTCTTCATTCCTTCTTACTTCTTTCCTTCTTTCTTCTTTCTTATTCTTTCTTTCTTCTTTCTTACTTCTTTCTTACTTCTTTCTTACTTCTTTCTTCATTCCTTCTTACTTCTTTCTTACTTCTTTCTTACTTCTTTCTTACTTCTTTCTTACTTCTTTCTTCATTCCTTCTTACTTCTTTCTTACTTCTTTCTTACTTCTTTCTTACTTCTTTCTTACTTCTTTCTTACTTCTTTCTTTCTTCTTTCTAACTACTTTTTTCTTCTTTCTTACTTCTTTCTAACTACTTTCTTACTTCTTTCTTACTTCTTTCTTAATTCTTTCTTTCTTCTTTCTTTCTTCTTTCTTACTTCTTTCTTTCTTCTTTCTTACTTCTTTCTTACTTCTTTCTTTCTTCTTTCTTACTTCTTTCTTACTTATTTCTTTCTTCTTTCTTACTTCTTTCTTTCTTGCTTCTTTCTTCTTTCTTACTTCATTCTTTCTTGTTTCTTACTAATTTCTTACTACTTTCTTACTTCTTTCTTACTTCTTTCTTACTTCTTTCTTACTTCTTTCTTACTTCTTTCTTACTTCTTTCTTACTTCTTTCTTCTTTCTTTCTTACTTCTTTCATACTTCTTTCTTACTTCTTTCTTCTTTCTTTCTTACCTCTTTTTACTTCTTTCTTACTTCTTTCTTACTTCTTTCTTTCTTCTTTCTTACTTCTTTCTTACTTCTTTCTTCTATCTTTCTTTCTTCTTTCTTACTTCTTTCTTTCTTCTTTCTTACTTCTATCTTACTTCTTTCTTACTTCTTTCTAACTTCTTTTTTCTTCTTTCTTACTTCTTTCTTACTTCTTTCTTACTTCTTTCTTACTTCTTTCTTCTTTCTTTCTTACTTCTTTCTTACTACTTTCTTCTTTCTTTCTTACTTCTTTCATACTTCTTTCTTACTTCTTTCTTCTTTCTTTCTTACTTCTTTCTTACTTCTTTCTTACTTTTTTCTTACTTCTTCCTTCATTCCTTCTTACATCTTTCTTACTTCTTTCTTACTTCTTTCTTCTTTCTTTCTTACTTCTTTCATACTTCTTTCTTACTTCTTTCTTCTTTCTTTCTTACTTCTTTCTTACTTCTTTCTTACTTCTTTCTTACTTCATTCTTTCTTCTTTCTTACTTCTTTCTTTCTTCTTTCTTACTTCTTTCTTTCTTCTTTCTTACTTCTTTCTTACTTCTTTCTTACTTCATTCTAACTTCTTTTTTCTTCTTTCTTACTTCTTTCTTACTTCTTTCTTCTATCTTTCTTTCTTCTTTCTTACTTCCTTCTTTCTTCTTTCTTACTTCTTTCTTACTTATTTCTTACTTCTTTCTAACTTCTTTTTTCTTCTTTCTTACTTCTTTCTTACTTCTTTCTTACTTCTTTCCTACTTCTTTCTTCATTCCTTCTTACTTCTTTCTTACTTCTTTCTTACTACTTTCTTACTTCTTTCTTTCTTCTTTCTTCTTTCTTTCTTACTTCTTTCTTACTTCTTTCTTACTTCTTTCTTACTTCTTTCTTACTTCTTTCTTACTTCTTTCTTCTATCTTTCTTTCTTCTTTCTTACTTCCTTCTTTCTTCGTTCTTACTTCTTTCTTACTTCTTTCTTACTTCTTTCTAACTTCTTTTTTCTTCTTTCTTACTTCTTTCTTACTTCTTTCTTACTTCTTTCCTACTTCTTTCTTCATTCCTTCTTACTTCTTACTTACTTCTTTCTTACTTCTTTCTTACTTCTTTCTTTCTTCTTTATTCTTTCTTTCTTACTTCTTTCTTACTTCTTTCTTACTTCTTTCTTACTTCTTTCTTACTTCTTTCTTCATTCCTTCTTACTTCTTTCTTACTTCTTTCTTACTTCTTTCTTACTACTTTCTTACTTCTTTCTTCTTTCTTTCTTACTTCTTTCTTACTTCTTTCTAACTTCTTTCTTACTTCTTTCTTCATTCCTTCTTACTTCTTTTTTACTTCTTTCTTACTTCTTTCTTACTTCTTTCTTACTTCTTTCTTCTATCTTTCTTTCTTCTTTCTTACTTCTTTCTTTCTTCTTTCTTACTTCTTTCTTACTTCTTTCTTACTTCTTTCTAACTTCTTTTTTCTTCTTTCTTACTTCTTTCTTACTTCTTTCTTACTTCTTTCTTACTTCTTTCTTACTTCTTTCTTCATTCCTTCTTACTTCTTTCTTTCTTTCTTTCTTCTTTCTTATTCTTTCTTTCTTCTTTCTTATTTCTTTCTTACTTCTTTCTTCATTCCTTCTTACTTCTTTCCTTCTTTCTTCTTTCTTATTCTTTCTTTCTTCTTTCTTACTTCTTTCTTTCTTCTTTCTAACTTCTTTTTTTCTTTTTTCTTACTTCTTTCTTACTTCTTTCTTACTTCTTTCTTACTTCTTTTTTCATTCCTTCTTACTTCTTTCTTACTTCTTTCTTACTTCTTTCTTACTTCTTTCTTACTTCTTTCTTACTTCTTTCTTTCTTCTTTCTAACTTCTTTTTTCTTCTTTCTTACTTCTTTCTTACTTCTTTCTAACTACTTTCTTACTTCTTTCTTACTTCTTTCTTAATTCTTTCTTTCTTCTTTCTTATTTCTTTCTTTCTTCTTTCTTACTTCTTTCTTAGTTCTTTCTTCTTTCTTTCTCACTTCTTTCTTACTTCTTTCTTACTTCTTTCTTACTTCTTTCTTTCTTCTTTCTTACTTCTTTCTTTCTTCTTTCTTACTTCTTTCTTACTTCTTTCTTACTTCATTCTAACTTCTTTTTTCTTCTTTCTTACTTCTTTCTTACTTCTTTCTTTCTTCTTTCTTACTTCTTTCTTTCCTCCTTCTTACTTCTTTCTTTCTTCTTTCTTACTTCTTTCTTACTTCTTTCTTCTTTCTTTCTAACTTCTTTCTTACTTCTTTCTTACTTTTTTCTTACTTCTTTCTTACTTCTTTCTTACTTCTTTCTTTCTTCTTTCTTACTTCTTTCATACTTCTTTCTTACTTCTTTCTAACTTCTTTCTTACTTCTTTCTTCATTCCTTCTTACTTCTTTCTTACTTCTTTCTTACTTCTTTCTTTCTTCTTTCTTACTTCTTTCTTACTTCTTTCTTCTATCTTTCTTTCTTCTTTCTTACTTCTTTCTTTCTTCTTTCTTACTTCTATCTTACTTCTTTCTTACTTCTTTCTAACTTCTTTTTTCTTCTTTCTTACTTCTTTCTTACTTCTTTCTTACTTCTTTCTTACTTCTTTCTTCTTTCTTTCTTACTTCTTTCTTACTACTTTCTTCTTTCTTTCTTACTTCTTTCATACTTCTTTCTTACTTCTTTCTTCTTTCTTTCTTACTTCTTTCTTACTTCTTTCTTACTTCTTTCTTACTTCTTCCTTCATTCCTTCTTACATCTTTCTTACTTCTTTCTTACTTCTTTCTTCTTTCTTTCTTACTTCTTTCATACTTCTTTCTTCTTTCTTTCTTACTTCTTTCTTACTTCTTTCTTACTTCTTTCTTACTTCTTTCTTTCTTCTTTCTTACTTCTTTCTTTCTTCTTTCTTACTTCTTTCTTACTTCTTTCTTACTTCATTCTAACTTCTTTTTTCTTCTTTCTTACTTCTTTCTTACTTCTTTCTTCTATCTTCCTTTCTTCTTTCTTACTTCCTTCTTTCTTCTTTCTTACTTCTTTCTTACTTCTTTCTTACTTCTTTCTTACTTCTTTCTAACTTCTTTTTTCTTCTTTCTTACTTCTTTCTTACTACTTTCTTACTTCTTTCTTTCTTCTTTCTTCTTTCTTTCTTACTTCTTTCTTACTTCTTTCTTACTTCTTTCTTACTTCTTTCTTACTTCTTTCTTACTTCTTTCTTCTATCTTTCTTTCTTCTTTCTTACTTCCTTCTTTCTTCTTTCTTACTTCTTTCTTACTTCTTTCTTACTTCTTTCTAACTTCTTTTTTCTTCTTTCTTACTTCTTTCTTACTTCTTTCTTACTTCTTTCTTACTTCTTTCCTACTTCTTTCTTCATTCCTTCTTACTTCTTACTTACTTCTTTCTTACTTCTTTCTTACTTCTTTCTTTCTTCTTTCTTCTTTCTTTCTTACTTCTTTCTTACTTCTTTCTTACTTCTTTCTTACTTCTTTCTTCATTCCTTCTTACTTCTTTCTTACTTCTTTCTTACTTCTTTCTTACTACTTTCTTACTTCTTTCTTCTTTCTTTCTTACTTCTTTCTTACTTCTTTCTAACTTCTTTCTTACTTCTTTCTTCATTCCTTCTTACTTCTTTTTTACTTCTTTCTTACTTCTTTCTTACTTCTTTCTTACTTCTTTCTTCTATCTTTCTTTCTTCTTTCTTACTTCTTTCTTTCTTCTTTCTTACTTCTTTCTTACTTCTTTCTTACTTCTTTCTAACTTCTTTTTTCTTCTTTCTTACTTCTTTCTTACTTCTTTCTTACTTCTTTCTTACTTCTTTATACATTCCTTCTTACTTCTTACTTACTTCTTTCTTACTTCTTTCTTTCTTCTTTATTCTTTCTTTCTTACTTCTTTCTTACTTCTTTCTTACTTCTTTCTTACTTCTTTCTTACTTCTTTCTAACTTCTTTTTTCTTCTTTCTTACTTCTTTCTTACTTCTTTCTTACTTCTTTCTTACTTCTTTCTTACTTCTTTCTAACTTCTTTCTTACTTCTTTCTTACTTCTTTCATACTTCTTTCTTACTTCTTTATAACTTCTTTCTTACTTCTTTCTTTCTTCTTTCTTCTTTCTTTCTTACTTCTTTCTTACTTCTTTCTTACTACTTTCTTACTTCTTTCTTCTTTCTTTCTTACTTCTTTCTTACTTCTTTCTTACTTCTTTCCTACTTCTTTCTTCATTCCTTCTTACTTCTTTCTTACTTCTTTCTTACTACTTTCTTACTTCTTTCTTTCTTCTTTCTTCTTTCTTTCTTACTTCTTTCTTACTTCTTTCTTACTTCTTTCTTACTTCTTTCTTACTTCTTTCTTACTTCTTTCTTCTATCTTTCTTTCTTCTTTCTTACTTCCTTCTTTCTTCGTTCTTACTTCTTTCTTACTTCTTTCTTACTTCTTTCTAACTTCTTTTTTCTTCTTTCTTACTTCTTTCTTACTTCTTTCTTACTTCTTTCCTACTTCTTTCTTCATTCCTTCTTACTTCTTACTTACTTCTTTCTTACTTCTTTCTTACTTCTTTCTTTCTTCTTTATTCTTTCTTTCTTACTTCTTTCTTACTTCTTTCTTACTTCTTTCTTACTTCTTTCTTACTTCTTTCTTCATTCCTTCTTACTTCTTTCTTACTTCTTTCTTACTTCTTTCTTACTACTTTCTTACTTCTTTCTTCTTTCTTTCTTACTTCTTTCTTACTTCTTTCTAACTTCTTTCTTACTTCTTTCTTCATTCCTTCTTACTTCTTTTTTACGTCTTTCTTACTTCTTTCTTACTTCTTTCTTACTTCTTTCTTCTATCTTTCTTTCTTCTTTCTTACTTCTTTCTTTCTTCTTTCTTACTTCTTTCTTACTTCTTTCTTACTTCTTTCTAACTTCTTTTTTCTTCTTTCTTACTTCTTTCTTACTTCTTTCTTACTTCTTTCTTACTTCTTTCTTACTTCTTTCTTCATTCCTTCTTACTTCTTTCTTTCTTTCTTCTTTCTTATTCTTTCTTTCTTCTTTCTTATTTCTTTCTTACTTCTTTCTTCATTCCTTCTTACTTCTTTCCTTCTTTCTTCTTTCTTATTCTTTCTTTCTTCTTTCTTACTTCTTTCTTTCTTCTTTCTAACTTCTTTTTTCTTTTTTCTTACTTCTTTCTTACTTCTTTCTTACTTCTTTCTTACTTCTTTCTTACTTCTTTCTTACTTCTTTTTTCATTCCTTCTTACTTCTTTCTTACTTCTTTCTTACTTCTCTCTTACTTCTTTCTTACTTCTTTCTTACTTCTTTCTTTCTTCTTTCTAACTTCTTTTTTCTTCTTTCTTACTTCTTTCTTACTTCTTTCTAACTACTTTCTTACTTCTTTCTTACTTCTTTCTTAATTCTTTCTTTCTTCTTTCTTTCTTCTTTCTTATTTCTTTCTTTCTTCTTTCTTACTTCTTTCTTAGTTCTTTCTTCTTTCTTTCTCACTTCTTTCTTACTTCTTTCTTACTTCTTTCTTACTTCTTTCTTTCTTCTTTCTTACTTCTTTCTTTCTTCTTTCTTACTTCTTTCTTACTTCTTTCTTACTTCATTCTAACTTCTTTTTTCTTCTTTCTTACTTCTTTCTTAATTCTTTCTTTCTTCTTTCTTACTTCTTTCTTTCCTCCTTCTTACTTCTTTCTTTCTTCTTTCTTACTTCTTTCTTACTTCTTTCTTCTTTCTTTCTAACTTCTTTCTTACTTCTTTCTTACTTTTTTCTTACTTCTTTCTTACTTCTTTCTTACTTCTTTCTTTCTTCTTTCTTACTTCTTTCATACTTCTTTCTTACTTCTTTCTAACTTCTTTCTTACTTCTTTCTTCATTCCTTCTTACTTCTTTCTTACTTCTTTCTTACTTCTTTCTTTCTTCTTTCTTACTTCTTTCTTACTTCTTTCTTCTATCTTTCTTTCTTCTTTCTTACTTCTTTCTTTCTTCTTTCTTACTTCTATCTTACTTCTTTCTTACTTCTTTCTATCTTCTTTTTTCTTCTTTCTTACTTCTTTCTTACTTCTTTCTTACTTCTTTCTTACTTCTTTCTTCTTTCTTTCTTACTTCTTTCTTACTACTTTCTTCTTTCTTTCTTACTTCTTTCATACTTCTTTCTTACTTCTTTCTTCTTTCTTTCTTACTTCTTTCTTACTTCTTTCTTACTTCTTTCTTACTTCTTCCTTCATTCCTTCTTACATCTTTCTTACTTCTTTCTTACTTCTTTCTTCTTTCTTTCTTACTTCTTTCATACTTCTTTCTTACTTCTTTCTTCTTTCTTTCTTACTTCTTTCTTACTTCTTTCTTACTTCATTCTTTCTTCTTTCTTACTTCTTTCTTTCTTCTTTCTTACTTCTTTCTTAGTTCTTTCTTCTTTCTTTCTCACTTCTTTCTTACTTCTTTCTTACTTCTTTCTTAGTTCTTTCTTTCTTCTTTCTTACTTCTTTCTTTCTTCTTTCTTACTTCTTTCTTACTTCTTTCTTACTTCATTCTAACTTCTTTTTTCTTCTTTCTTACTTCTTTCTTACTTCTTTCTTCTATCTTCCTTTCTTCTTTCTTACTTCCTTCTTTCTTCTTTCTTACTTCTTTCTTACTTCTTTCTTACTTCTTTCTAACTTCTTTTTTCTTCTTTCTTACTTCTTTCTTACTACTTTCTTACTTCTTTCTTTCTTCTTTCTTCTTTCTTTCTTACTTCTTTCTTACTTCTTTCTTACTTCTTTCTTACTTCTTTCTTACTTCTTTCTTACTTCTTTCTTCTATCTTTCTTTCTTCTTTCTTACTTCCTTCTTTCTTCTTTCTTACTTCTTTCTTACTTCTTTCTTACTTCTTTCTAACTTCTTTTTTCTTCTTTCTTACTTCTTTCTTACTTCTTTCTTACTTCTTTCTTACTTCTTTCCTACTTCTTTCTTCATTCCTTCTTACTTCTTACTTACTTCTTTCTTACTTCTTTCTTACTTCTTTCTTTCTTCTTTATTCTTTCTTTCTTACTTCTTTCTAACTTCTTTCTTACTTCTTTCTTACTTCTTTCTTACTTCTTTCTTCATTCCTTCTTACTTCTTTCTTACTTCTTTCTTACTTCTTTCTTACTACTTTCTTACTTCTTTCTTCTTTCTTTCTTACTTCTTTCTTACTTCTTTCTAACTTCTTTCTTACTTCTTTCTTCATTCCTTCTTACTTCTTTTTTACTTCTTTCTTACTTCTTTCTTACTTCTTTCTTACTTCTTTCTTCTATCTTTCTTTCTTCTTTCTTACTTCTTTCTTTCTTCTTTCTTACTTCTTTCTTACTTCTTTCTTACTTCTTTCTAACTTCTTTTTTCTTCTTTCTTACTTCTTTCTTACTTCTTTCTTACTTCTTTCTTACTTCTTTCTTACTTCTTTATTCATTCCTTCTTACTTCTTACTTACTTCTTTCTTACTTCTTTCTTTCATCTTTATTCTTTCTTTCTTACTTCTTTCTTACTTCTTTCTTACTTCTTTCTTACTTCTTTCTTACTTCTTTCTTACTTCTTTCTTACTTTTTTCTTACTTCTTTCTAACTTCTTTCTTACTTCTTTCATACTTCTTTCATACTTCTTTCTTACTTCTTTATAACTTCTTTCTTACTTCTTTCTTTCTTCTTTCTTCTTTCTTTCTTACTTCTTTCTTACTTCTTTCTTACTTCTTTCTTACTTCTTTCTTACTTCTTTCTTCTATCTTTCTTTCTTCTTTCTTACTTCCTTCTTTCTTCTTTCTTACTTCTTTCTTACTTCTTTCTTACTTCTTTCTAACTTCTTTTTTCTTCTTTCTTACTTCTTTCTTACTTCTTTCTTACTTCTTTCCTACTTCTTTCTTCTTTCCTTCTCTAGTTCTTACTTACTTATTTCTTACTTCTTTCTTACTTCTTTCTTTCTTCTTTATTCTTTCTTTCTTACTTCTTTCTTACTTCTTTCTTACTTCTTTCTTAATTCTTTCTTACTTCTTTCTTACTTCTTTCTTCATTCCTTCTTACTTCTTTCTTACTTCTTTCTTACTTCTTTCTTACTTCTTTCTTACTTCTTTCTTCTTTCTTTCTTACTTCTTTCTTACTTCTTTCTAACTTCTTTCTTACTTCTTTCTTCATTCCTTCTTACTTCTTTCTTACTTCTTTCTTACTTCTTTCTTCTATCTTTCTTTCTTCTTTCTTACTTCTTTCTTTCTTCTTTCTTCCTTCTTATTTACTTCTTTCTTACTTCTTTCTAACTTCTTTTTTCTTCTTTCTTACTTCTTTCTTCATTCCTTCTTACTTCTTTCTTTCTTTCTTCTTTCTTATTCTTTCTTTCTTCTTTCTTATTTCTTCCTTACTTCTTTCTTCATTCCTTCTTACTTCTTTCCTTCTTTCTTCTTTCTTATTCTTTCTTTCTTCTTTCTTACTTCTTTCTTACTTCTTTCTTCATTCCTTCTTACTTCTTTCTTACTTCTTTCTTACTTCTTTCTTACTTCTTTCTTACTTCTTTCTTACTTCTTTCTTACTTCTTTCTTACTTCTTTCTTCATTCCTTCTTACTTCTTTCTTACTTCTTTCTTACTTCTTTCTTACTTCTTTCTCAATTCTTTCTTTCTTCTTTCTTTCTCCTTTCTTACTTCTTTCTTTCTTCTTTCTTACTACTTTCTTACTTCTTTCTTTCTTCTTTCTTACTTCTTTCTTACTTCTTTCTTTCTTCTTTCTTACTTCTTTCTTTCTTCCTTCTTTCTTCTTTCTTACTTCATTCTTTCTTGTTTCTTACTACTTTCTTACTACTTTCTTACTTCTTTCTTACTTCTTTCTTACTTCTTTCTTACTTCTTTCTTACTTCTTTCTTCTTTCTTTCTTACTTCTTTCATACTTCTTTCTTACTTCTTTCTTCTTTCTTTCTTACCTCTTTTTACTTCTTTCTTACTTCTTTCTTACTTCTTTCTTTCTTCTTTCTTACTTCTTTCTTCTTTCTTTCTTACTTCTTTCATACTTCTTTCTTACTTCTTTCTTCTTTCTTTCTTACCTCTTTTTACTTCTTTCTTACTTCTTTCTTACTTCTTTCTTTCTTCTTTCTTACTTCTTTCTTTCTTCTTTCTTACTTCTTTCTTAGTTCTTTCTTCTTTCTTTCTCACTTCTTTCTTACTTCTTTCTTACTTCTTTCTTTCTTCTTTCTTACTTCTTTCTTTCTTCTTTCTTACTTCTTTCTTACTTCTTTCTTACTTCATTCTAACTTCTTTTTTCTTCTTTCTTACTTCTTTCTTACTTCTTTCTTACTTCTTTCTTACTTCTTTCTTCTTTCTTTCTTACTTCTTTCTTTCTCCTTTCTTACTTCTTTCTTTCTTCTTTCTTACTTCTTTCTTTCTTCTTTCTAACTTCTTTCTTACTTCTTTCTTCATTCCTTCTTACTTCTTTCTTACTTCTTTCTTACTTCTTTCTTACTTCTTTCTTACTTCATTCTAACTTTTTTTTTCTTCTTTCTTACTTCTTTCTTACTTCTTTCTTACTTCTTTCTTCTTTCTTTCTTACTTCTTTCTTACTTCTTTCTTTCTTCTTTCTTACTTCTTTCTTTCCTCCTTCTTACTTCTTTCTTTCTTCTTTCTTACTTCTTTCTTACTTCTTTCTTCTTTCTTTCTTACTACTTTATTACTTATTTCTTACTTTTTTCTTACTTCTTTCTTACTTCTTTCTTTCTTCTTTCTTACTTTTTTCATACTTCTTTCTTACTTCTTTCTAACTTCTTTCTTACTTCTTTCTTCATTCCTTCTTACTTCTTTCTTACTTCTTTCTTACTTCTTTCTTACTTCTTTCTTTCTTCTTTATTCTTTCTTTCTTACTTCTTTCTAACTTCTTTTTTCTTCTTTCTTACTTCTTTCTTACTTCTTTCTTACTTCTTTCCTACTTCTTTCTTCATTCCTTCTTACTTCTTACTTACTTCTTTCTTACTTCTTTCTTTCTTCTTTATTCTTTCTTTCTTACTTCTTTCTTACTTCTTTCTTACTTCTTTCTTACTTCTTTCTTACTTCTTTCTTACTTTTTTCTTACTTATTTCTAACTTCTTTCTTACTTCTTTCTTACTTCTTTCATACTTCTTTCTTACTTCTTTCTAACTTCTTTCTTACTTCTTTCTTTCTTCTTTCTTCTTTCTTTCTTACTTCTTTCTTACTTCTTTCTTACTTCTTTCTTACTTCTTTCTTACTTCTTTCTTCTATCTTTCTTTCTTCTTTCTTACTTCCTTCTTTCTTCTTTCTTACTTCTTTCTTACTTCTTTCTTACTTCTTTCTAACTTCTTTTTTCTTCTTTCTTACTTCTTTCTTACTTCTTTCTTACTTCTTTCCTACTTCTTTCTTCATTCCTTCTCTAGTTCTTACTTACTTATTTCTTACTTCTTTCTTACTTCTTTCTTTCTTCTTTATTCTTTCTTTCTTACTTCTTTCTTACTTCTTTCTTACTTCTTTCTTACTTCTTTCTTACTTCTTTCTTCATTCCTTCTTACTTCTTTCTTACTTCTTTCTTACTTCTTCCTTACTTCTTTCTTCTTTCTTTCTTACTTCTTTCTTACTTCTTTCTAACTTCTTTCTTACTTCTTTCTTCATTCCTTCTTACTTCTTTCTTACTTCTTTCTTACTTCTTTCTTCTATCTTTCTTTCTTCTTTCTTACTTCTTTCCTTCTTCTTTCTTACTTCTTATTTACTTCTTTCTTACTTCTTTCTAACTTCTTTTTTCTTCTTTCTTACTTCTTTCTTCATTCCTTCTTACTTCTTTCTTTCTTTCTTCTTTCTTATTCTTTCTTTCTTCTTTCTTATTTCTTTCTTACTTCTTTCTTCATTCCTTCTTACTTCTTTCCTTCTTTCTTCTTTCTTATTCTTTCTTTCTTCTTTCTTACTTCTTTCTTACTTCTTTCTTACTTCTTTCTTCATTCCTTCTTACTTCTTTCTTACTTCTTTCTTACTTCTTTCTTACTTCTTTCTTACTTCTTTCTTACTTCTTTCTTACTTCTTTCTTCATTCCTTCTTACTTCTTTCTTACTTCTTTCTTACTTCTTTCTTACTTCTTTCTTACTTCTTTCTTTCTTCTTTCTAACTACTTTTTTCTTCTTTCTTACTTCTTTCTAACTACTTTCTTACTTCTTTCTTACTTCTTTCTTAATTCTTTCTTTCTTCTTTCTTTCTTCTTTCTTACTTCTTTCTTTCTTCTTTCTTACTTCTTTCTTACTTCTTTCTTTCTTCTTTCTTACTTCTTCCTTACTTCTTTCTTTCTTCTTTCTTACTTCTTTCTTTCTTCCTTCTTTCTTCTTTCTTACTTCATTCTTTCTTGTTTCTTATTACTTTCTTACTACTTTCTTACTTCTTTCTTACTTCTTAGTTACTTCTTTCTTACTTCTTTCTTACTTCTTTCTTACTTCTTTCTTACTTCTTTCTTCTTTCTTTCTTACTTCTTTCATACTTCTTTCTTACTTCTTTCTTCTTTCTTTCTTACCTCTTTTTACTTCTTTCTTACTTCTTTCTTACTTCTTTCTTTCTTCTTTCTTACTTCTTTCTTACTTCTTTCTTCTATCTTTCTTTCTTCTTTCTTACTTCTTTCTTTCTTCTTTCTTACTTCTATCTTACTTCTTTCTTACTTCTTTCTAACTTCTTTTTTCTTCTTTCTTACTTCTTTCTTACTTCTTTCTTACTTCTTTCTTACTTCTTTCTTCTTTCTTTCTTACTTCTTTCTTACTACTTTCTTCTTTCTTTCTTACTTCTTTCATACTTCTTTCTTACTTCTTTTTTCTTTCTTTCTTACTTCTTTTTTACTTCTTTCTTGCTTTTTTCTTACTTCTTCCTTCATTCCTTCTTACATCTTTCTTACTTCTTTCTTTCTTCTTTCTTCTTTCTTTCTTACTTCTTTCATACTTCTTTCTTACTTCTTTCTTCTTTCTTTCTTACTTCTTTCTTACTTCTTTCTTACTTCTTTCTTACTTCATTCTTTCTTCTTTCTTACTTCTTTCTTTCTTCTTTCTTACTTCTTTCTTAGTTCTTTCTTCTTTCTTTCTCACTTCTTTCTTACTTCTTTCTTACTTCTTTCTTACTTCTTTCTTTCTTCTTTCTTACTTCTTTCTTTCTTCTTTCTTACTTCTTTCTTACTTCTTTCTTACTTCATTCTAACTTCTTTTTTCTTCTTTCTTACTTCTTTCTTACTTCTTTCTTCTATCTTTCTTTCTTCTTTCTTACTTCCTTCTTTCTTCTTTCTTACTTCTTTCTTACTTCTTTCTTACTTCTTTCTAACTTCTTTTTTCTTCTTTCTTACTTCTTTCTTACTTCTTTCTTACTTCTTTCCTACTTCTTTCTTCATTCCTTCTTACTTCTTTCTTACTTCTTTCTTACTACTTTCTTACTTCTTTCTTTCTTCTTTCTTCTTTCTTTCTTACTTCTTTCTTACTTCTTTCTTACTTCATTCTTTCTTCTTTCTTACTTCTTTTTTCTTCTTTCTTACTTCTTTCTTACTTCTTTCTTACTTCTTTCTTACTTCTTTCTTCTTTCTTTCTTACTTCTTTCTTTCTCCTTTCTTACTTCTTTCTTTCTTCTTTCTTACTTCTTTCTTTCTTCTTTCTAACTTCTTTCTTACTTCTTTCTTCATTCCTTCTTACTTCTTTCTTACTTCTTTCTTACTTCTTTCTTACTTCTTTCTTACTTCTTTCTTACATCTTTCTTCTATCTTTCTTTCTTCTTTCTTACTTCTTTCTTTCTTCTTTCTTACTTCTTTCTTACTTCTTTCTTACTTCATTCTACCTTTTTTTTTCTTCTTTCTTACTTCTTTCTTACTTCTTTCTTCTTTCTTTCTTACTTCTTTCTTACTTCTTTCTTTCTTCTTTCTTACTTCTTTCTTTCCTCCTTCTTACTTCTTTCTTTCTTCTTTCTTACTTCTTTCTTACTTCTTTCTTCTTTCTTTCTTACTACTTTATTACTTATTTCTTACTTTTTTCTTACTTCTTTCTTACTTCTTTCTTTCTTCTTTCTTACTTCTTTCATACTTCTTTCTTACTTCTTTCTAACTTCTTTCTTACTTCTTTCTTCATTCCTTCTTACTTCTTTCTTACTTCTTTCTTACTTCTTTCTTACTTCTTTCTTTCTTCTTTATTCTTTCTTTCTTACTTCTTTCTAACTTCTTTTTTCTTCTTTCTTACTTCTTTCTTACTTCTTTCTTACTTCTTTCCTACTTCTTTCTTCATTCCTTCTTACTTCTTACTTACTTCTTTCTTACTTCTTTCTTTCTTCTTTATTCTTTCTTTCTTACTTCTTTCTTACTTCTTTCTTACTTCTTTCTTACTTCTTTCTTACTTCTTTCTTACTTCTTTCCTACTTCTTTCTTCATTCCTTCTTACTTCTTACTTACTTCTTTCTTACTTCTTTCTTTCTTCTTTATTCTTTCTTTCTTACTTCTTTCTTACTTCTTTCTTACTTCTTTCTTACTTCTTTCTTACTTCTTTCTTACTTTTTTCTTACTTCTTTCTTTCTTCTTTCTTCTTTCTTTCTTACTTCTTTCTTACTTCTTTCTTACTTCTTTCTTACTTCTTTCTTACTTCTTTCTTCTATCTTTCTTTCTTCTTTCTTACTTCCTTCTTTCTTCTTTCTTACTTCTTTCTTACTTCTTTCTTACTTCTTTCTAACTTCTTTTTTCTTCTTTCTTACTTCTTTCTTACTTCTTTCTTTCTTCTTTCCTACTTCTTTCTTCATTCCTTCTCTAGTTCTTACTTACTTATTTCTTACTTCTTTCTTACTTATTTCTTTCTTCTTTATTCTTTCTTTCTTACTTCTTTCTTACTTCTTTCTTACTTCTTTCTTACTTCTTTCTTACTTCTTTCTTACTTCTTTCTTCATTCCTTCTTACTTCTTTCTTACTTCTTTCTTACTTCTTTCTTACTTCTTTCTTACTTCTTTCTTCTTTCTTTCTTACTTCTTTCTTACTTCTTTCTAACTTCTTTCTTACTTCTTTCTTCATTCCTTCTTACTTCTTTCTTACTTCTTTCTTACTTCTTTCTTCTATCTTTCTTTCTTCTTTCTTACTTCTTTCTTTCTTCTTTCTTACTTCTTATTTACTTCTTTCTTACTTCTTTCTAACTTCTTTTTTCTTCTTTCTTACTTCTTTCTTCATTCCTTCTTACTTCTTTCTTTCTTTCTTCTTTCTTATTCTTTCTTTCTTCTTTCTTATTTCTTTCTTACTTCTTTCTTCATTCCTTCTTACTTCTTTCCTTCTTTCTTCTTTCTTATTCTTTCTTTCTTCTTTCTTACTTCTTTCTTACTTCTTTCTTACTTCTTTCTTCATTCCTTCTTACTTCTTTCTTACTTCTTTCTTACTTCTTTCTTACTTCTTTCTTACTTCTTTCTTACTTCTTTCTTACTTCTTTCTTTCTTCTTTCTAACTACTTTTTTCTTCTTTCTTACTTCTTTCTAACTACTTTCTTACTTCTTTCTTACTTCTTTCTTAATTCTTTCTTTCTTCTTTCTTTCTTCTTTCTTACTTCTTTCTTTCTTCTTTCTTACTTCTTTCTTACTTCTTTCTTTCTTCTTTCTTACTTCTTTCTTACTTCTTTCTTTCTTCTTTCTTACTTCTTTCTTTCTTCCTTCTTTCTTCTTTCTTACTTCATTCTTTCTTGTTTCTTACTACTTTCTTACTACTTTCTTACTTCTTTCTTACTTCTTTCTTACTTCTTTCTTACTTATTTCTTACTTCTTTCTTCTTTCTTTCTTACTTCTTTCATAATTCTTTCTTACTTCTTTCTTCTTTCTTTCTTACCTCTTTTTACTTCTTTCTTACTTCTTTCTTACTTCTTTCTTTCTTCTTTCTTACTTCTTTCTTACTTCTTTCTTCTATCTTTCTTTCTTCTTTCTTACTTCTTTCTTTCTTCTTTCTTACTTCTATCTTACTTCTTTCTTACTTCTTTCTAACTTCTTTTTTCTTCTTTCTTACTTCTTTCTTACTTCTTTCTTACTTCTTTCTTACTTCTTTCTTCTTTCTTTCTTACTTCTTTCTTACTACTTTCTTCTTTCTTTCTTACTTCTTTCATACTTCTCTCTTACTTCTTTTTTCTTTCTTTCTTACTTCTTTTTTACTTCTTTCTTACTTTTTTCTTACTTCTTCCTTCATTCCTTCTTACATCTTTCTTACTTCTTTCTTACTTCTTTCTTCTTTCTTTCTTACTTCTTTCATACTTCTTTCTTACTTCTTTCTTCTTTCTTTCTTACTTCTTTCTTACTTCTTTCTTACTTCTTTCTTACTTCATTCTTTCTTCTTTCTTACTTCTTTCTTTCTTCTTTCTTACTTCTTTCTTAGTTCTTTCTTCTTTCTTTCTCACTTCTTTCTTACTTCTTTCTTACTTCTTTCGTACTTCTTTCTTTCTTCTTTCTTACTTCTTTCTTTCTTCTTTCTTACTTCTTTCTTACTTCTTTCTTACTTCATTCTAACTTCTTTTTTCTTCTTTCTTACTTCTTTCTTACTTCTTTCTTCTATCTTTCTTTCTTCTTTCTTACTTCCTTCTTTCTTCTTTCTTACTTCTTTCTTACTTCTTTCTTACTTCTTTCTGACTTCTTTTTTCTTCTTTCTTACTTCTTTCTTACTTCTTTCTTACTTCTTTCCTACTTCTTTCTTCATTCCTTCTTACTTCTTTCTTACTTCTTTCTTACTACTTTCTTACTTCTTTCTTTCTTCTTTCTTCTTTCTTTCTTACTTCTTTCTTACTTCTTTCTTACTTCTTTCTTACTTCTTTCTTCTATCTTTCTTTCTTCTTTCTTACTTCCTTCTTTCTTCGTTCTTACTTCTTTCTTACTTCTTTCTTACTTCTTTCTAACTTCTTTTTTCTTCTTTCTTACTTCTTTCTTACTTCTTTCTTACTTCTTTCCTACTTCTTTCTTCATTCCTTCTTACTTCTTACTTACTTCTTTCTTACTTCTTTCTTACTTCTTTCTTTCTTCTTTATTCTTTCTTTCTTACTTCTTTCTTACTTCTTTCTTACTTCTTTCTTTCTTCTTTATTCTTTCTTTCTTACTTCTTTCTTACTTCTTTCTTACTTCTTTCTTACTTCTTTCTTACTTCTTTCTTCATTCCTTCTTACTTCTTTCTTACTTCTTTCTTACTTCTTTCTTACTACTTTCTTACTTCTTTCTTCTTTCTTTCTTACTTCTTTCTTACTTCTTTCTAACTTCTTTCTTACTTCTTTCTTCATTCCTTCTTACTTCTTTTTTACTTCTTTCTTACTTCTTTCTTACTTCTTTCTTACTTCTTTCTTCTATCTTTCTTTCTTCTTTCTTACTTCTTTCTTTCTTCTTTCTTACTTCTTTCTTACTTCTTTCTTACTTCTTTCTAACTTCTTTTTTCTTCTTTCTTACTTCTTTCTTACTTCTTTCTTACTTCTTTCTTACTTCTTTCTTACTTCTTTCTTCATTCCTTCTTACTTCTTTCTTTCTTTCTTCTTTCTTATTCTTTCTTTCTTCTTTCTTATTTCTTTCTTACTTCTTTCTTCATTCCTTCTTACTTCTTTCCTTCTTTCTTCTTTCTTATTCTTTCTTTCTTCTTTCTTACTTCTTTCTTTCTTCTTTCTAACTTCTTTTTTCTTTTTTCTTACTTCTTTCTTACTTCTTTCTTACTTCTTTCTTACTTCTTTCTTACTTCTTTCTTACTTCTTTTTTCATTCCTTCTTACTTCTTTCTTACTTCTTTCTTACTTCTTTCTTACTTCTTTCTTACTTCTTTCTTACTTCTTTCTAACTTCTTTTTTCTTCTTTCTTACTTCTTTCTTACTTCTTTCTAACTACTTTCTTACGTCTTTCTTACTTCTTTCTTAATTCTTTCTTTCTTCTTTCTTTCTTCTTTCTTATTTCTTTCTTTCTTCTTTCTTACTTCTTTCTTAGTTCTTTCTTCTTTCTTTCTCACTTCTTTCTTACTTCTTTCTTACTTCTTTCTTACTTCTTTCTTACTTCTTTCTTTCTTCTTTCTTACTTCTTTCTTTCTTCTTTCTTACTTCTTTCTTTCTTCTTTCTTACTTCTTTCTTTCCTCCTTCTTACTTCTTTCTTTCTTCTTTCTTACTTCTTTCTTACTTCTTTCTTCTTTCTTTCTTACTACTTTATTACTTATTTCTTACTTTTTTCTTACTTCTTTCTTACTTCTTTCTTACTTCTTTCTTTCTTCTTTCTTACTTCTTTCATACTTCTTTCTTACTTCTTTCTAACTTCTTTCTTACTTCTTTCTTCATTCCTTCTTACTTCTTTCTTACTTCTTTCTTACTTCTTTCTTTCTTCTTTCTTACTTCTTTCTTACTTCTTTCTTCTATCTTTCTTTCTTCTTTCTTACTTCTTTCTTTCTTCTTTCTTACTTCTATCTTACTTCTTTCTTACTTCTTTCTAACTTCTTTTTTCTTCTTTCTTACTTCTTTCTTACTTCTTTCTTACTTCTTTCTTACTTCTTTCTTCTTTCTTTCTTACTTCTTTCTCACTACTTTCTTCTTTCTTTCTTACTTCTTTCATACTTCTTTCTTACTTCTTTCTTCTTTCTTTCTTACTTCTTTCTTACTTCTTTCTTACTTCTTTCTTACTTCTTCCTTCATTCCTTCTTACATCTTTCTTACTTCTTTCTTACTTCTTTCTTCTTTCTTTCTTACTTCTTTCATACTTCTTTCTTACTTCTTTCTTCTTTCTTTCTTACTTCTTTCTTACTTCTTTCTTACTTCTTTCTTACTTCATTCTTTCTTCTTTCTTACTTCTTTCTTTCTTCTTTCTTACTTCTTTCTTAGTTCTTTCTTCTTTCTTTCTCACTTCTTTCTTACTTCTTTCTTACTTCTTTCTTACTTCTTTCTTTCTTCTTTCTTACTTCTTTCTTTCTTCTTTCTTACTTCTTTCTTACTTCTTTCTTACTTCATTCTAACTTCTTTTTTCTTCTTTCTTACTTCTTTCTTACTTCTTTCTTCTATCTTTCTTTCTTCTTTCTTACTTCCTTCTTTCTTCTTTATTACTTCTTTCTTACTTCTTTCTTACTTCTTTCTAACTTCTTTTTTCTTCTTTCTTACTTCTTTCTTACTACTTTCTTACTTCTTTCTTTCTTCTTTCCTCTTTCTTTCCTACTTCTTTCTTACTTCTTTCTTACTTCTTTCTTACTTCTTTCTTACTTCTTTCTTACTTCTTTCTTCTATCTTTCTTTCTTCTTTCTTACTTCCTTCTTTCTTCTTTCTTACTTCTTTCTTACTTCTTTCTTACTTCTTTCTAACTTCTTTTTTCTTCTTTCTTACTTCTTTCTTACTTCTTTCTTACTTCTTTCTTACTTCTTTCCTACTTCTTTCTTCATTCCTTCTTACTTCTTACTTACTTCTTTCTTACTTCTTTCTTACTTCTTTCTTTCTTCTTTATTCTTTCTTTCTTACTTCTTTCTTACTTCTTTCTTACTTCTTTCTTACTTCTTTCTTACTTCTTTCTTCATTCCTTCTTACTTCTTTCTTACTTCTTTCTTACTTCTTTCTTACTACTTTCTTACTTCTTTCTTCTTTCTTTCTTACTTCTTTCTTACTTCTTTCTAACTTCTTTCTTACTTCTTTCTTACTTCATTCTAACTTCTTTTTTACTTCTTTCTTACTTCTTTCTTACTTCTTTCTTACTTCTTTCTTCTATCTTTCTTTCTTCTTTCTTACTTCTTTCTTTCTTCTTTCTTACTTCTTTCTTACTTCTTTCTTACTTCTTTCTAACTTCTTTTTTCTTCTTTCTTACTTCTTTCTTACTTCTTTCTTACTTCTTTCTTACTTCTTTCTTACTTCTTTCTTCATTCCTTCTTACTTCTTTCTTTCTTTCTTCTTTCTTATTCTTTCTTTCTTCTTTCTTATTTCTTTCTTACTTCTTTCTTCATTCCTTCTTACTTCTTTCCTTCTTTCTTCTTTCTTATTCTTTCTTTCTTCTTTCTTACTTCTTTCTTTCTTCTTTCTAACTTCTTTTTTCTTTTTTCTTACTTCTTTCTTACTTCTTTCTTACTTCTTTCTTACTTCTTTCTTACTTCTTTTTTCATTCCTTCTTACTTCTTTCTTACTTCTTTCTTACTTCTTTCTTACTTCTTTCTTACTTCTTTCTTTCTTCTTTCTAACTTCTTTTTTCTTCTTTCTTACTTCTTTCTTACTTCTTTCTAACTACTTTCTTACTTCTTTCTTACTTCTTTCTTAATTCTTTCTTTCTTCTTTCTTTCTTCTTTCTTACTTCTTTCTTTCTTCTTTCTTACTTCTTTCTTAGTTCTTTCTTCTTTCTTTCTCACTTCTTTCTTACTTCTTTCTTACTTCTTTCTTACTTCTTTCTTTCTTCTTTCTTACTTCTTTCTTTCTTCTTTCTTACTTCTTTCTTACTTCTTTCTTACTTCATTCTAACTTCTTTTTTCTTCTTTCTTACTTCTTTCTTACTTCTTTCTTTCTTCTTTCTTACTTCTTTCTTTCCTCCTTCTTACTTCTTTCTTTCTTCTTTCTTACTTCTTTCTTACCTCTTTCTTCTTTCTTTCTTACTACTTTATTACTTATTTCTTACTTTTTTCTTACTTCTTTCTTACTTCTTTCTTACTTCTTTCTTTCTTCTTTCTTACTTCTTTCATACTTCTTTCTTACTTCTTTCTAACTTCTTTCTTACTTCTTTCTTCATTCCTTCTTACTTCTTTCTTACTTCTTTCTTACTTCTTTCTTTCTTCTTTCTTACTTCTTTCTTACTTCTTTCTTCTATCTTTCTTTCTTCTTTCTTACTTCTTTCTTTCTTCTTTCTTACTTCTATCTTACTTCTTTCTTACTTCTATCTAACTTCTTTTTTCTTCTTTCTTACTTCTTTCTTACTTCTTTCTTACTTCTTTCTTACTTCTTTCTTCTTTCTTTCTTACTTCTTTCTTACTACTTTCTTCTTTCTTTCTTACTTCTTTCATACTTCTTTCTTACTTCTTTCTTCTTTCTTTCTTACTTCTTTCTTACTTCTTTCTTACTTCTTTCTTACTTCTTCCTTCATTCCTTCTTACATCTTTCTTACTTCTTTCTTACTTCTTTCTTCTTTCTTTCTTACTTCTTTCATACTTCTTTCTTACTTCTTTCTTCTTTCTTTCTTACTTCTTTCTTACTTCTTTCTTACTTCTTTCTTACTTCATTCTTTCTTCTTTCTTACTTCTTTCTTTCTTCTTTCTTACTTCTTTCTTACTTCTTTCTTCTTTCTTTCTCACTTCTTTCTTACTTCTTTCTTACTTCTTTCTTACTTCTTTCTTTCTTCTTTCTTACTTCTTTCTTTCTTCTTTCTTACTTCTTTCTTACTTCTTTCTTACTTCATTCTAACTTCTTTTTTCTTCTTTCTTACTTCTTTCTTACTTCTTTCTTCTATCTTTCTTTCTTCTTTCTTACTTCCTTCTTTCTTCTTTCTTACTTCTTTCTTACTTCTTTCTTACTTCTTTCTAACTTCTTTTTTCTTCTTTCTTACTTCTTTCTTACTTCTTTCTTACTTCTTTCCTACTTCTTTCTTCATTCCTTCTTACTTCTTTCTTACTTCTTTCTTACTACTTTCTTACTTCTTTCTTTCTTCTTTCTTCTTTCTTTCTTACTTCTTTCTTACTTCTTTCTTACTTCTTTCTTACTTCTTTCTTACTTCTTTCTTACTTCTTTCTTCTATCTTTCTTTCTTCTTTCTTACTTCCTTCTTTCTTCTTTCTTACTTCTTTCTTACTTCTTTCTTACTTCTTTCTAACTTCTTTTTTCTTCTTTCTTACTTCTTTCTTACTTCTTTCTTACTTCTTTCCTACTTCTTTCTTCATTCCTTCTTACTTCTTACTTACTTCTTTCTTACTTCTTTCTTACTTCTTTCTTTCTTCTTTATTCTTTCTTTCTTACTTCTTTCTTACTTCTTTCTTACTTCTTTCTTACTTCTTTCTTACTTCTTTCTTCATTCCTTCTTACTTCTTTCTTACTTCTTTCTTACTTCTTTCTTACTACTTTCTTACTTCTTTCTTCTTTCTTTCTTACTTCTTTCTTACTTCTTTCTAACTTCTTTCTTACTTCTTTCTTCATTCCTTCTTACTTCTTTTTTACTTCTTTCTTACTTCTTTCTTACTTCTTTCTTACTTCTTTCTTCTATCTTTCTTTCTTCTTTCTTACTTCTTTATTTCTTCTTTCTTACTTCTTTCTTACTTCTTTCTTACTTCTTTCTAACTTCTTTTTTCTTCTTTCTTACTTCTTTCTTACTTCTTTCTTACTTCTTTCTTACTTCTTTCTTACTTCTTTCTTCATTCCTTCTTACTTCTTTCTTTCTTTCTTCTTTCTTATTCTTTCTTTCTTCTTTCTTATTTCTTTCTTACTTCTTTCTTCATTCCTTCTTACTTCTTTCCTTCTTTCTTCTTTCTTATTCTTTCTTTCTTCTTTCTTACTTCTTTCTTTCTTCTTTCTAACTTCTATTTTCTTTTTTCTTACTTCTTTCTTACTTCTTTCTTACTTCTTTCTTACTTCTTTCTTACTTCTTTCTTACTTCTTTTTTCATTCCTTCTTACTTCTTTCTTACTTCTTTCTTACTTCTTTCTTACTTCTTTCTTACTTCTTTCTTTCTTCTTTCTAACTTCTTTTTTCTTCTTTCTTACTTCTTTCTTACTTCTTTCTAACTACTTTCTTACTTCTTTCTTACTTCTTTCTTAATTCTTTCTTTCTTCTTTCTTTCTTCTTTCTTACTTCTTTCTTTCTTCTTTCTTACTTCTTTCTTAGTTCTTTCTTCTTTCTTTCTCACTTCTTTCTTGCTTCTTTCTTACTTCTTTCTTTCTTCTTTCTTTCTTCTTTCTTACCTCTTTCTTTCTTCTTTCTTACTTCTTTCTTACTTATTTCTTACTTCATTCTAACTTCTTTTTTCTTCTTTCTTACTTCTTTCTTACTTCTTTCTTACTTCTTTCTTCTTTCTTTCTTACTTCTTTCTTACTTCTTTCTTACTTCTTTCTTACTTCATTCTTTCTTCTTTCTTACTTCTTTCTTTCTTCTTTCTTACTTCTTTCTTAGTTCTTTCTTCTTTCTTTCTCACTTCTTTCTTACTTCTTTCTTACTTCTTTCTTACTTCTTTCTTTCTTCTTTCTTACTTCTTTCTTTCTTCTTTCTTACTTTTTTCTTACTTCTTTCTTACTTCATTCTAACTTCTTTTTTCTTCTTTCTTACTTCTTTCTTACTTCTTTCTTACTTCTTTCTTCTTTCTTTCTTACTTCTTTCTTACTTCTTTCTTACTTCTTTCTTTCTTCTTTCTTACTTCTTACTTTCTTCTTTCTTACTTCTTTCTTACTTCTTTCTTCTTTCTTTCTTACTACTTTCTTACTTATTTCTTACTTCTTTCTTACTTCTTTCTTTCTTCTTTCTTACTTCTTTCTTCTATCTTTCTTTCTTCTTTCTTACTTCCTTCTTTCTTCTTTCTTACTTCTTTCTTACTTCTTTCTTACTTCTTTCTAACTTCTTTTTTCTTCTTTCTTACTTCTTTCTTACTTCTTTCTTACTTCTTTCTTCTTTCTTTCTTACTTCTTTCTTACTTCTTTCTTACTTCTTTCTTTCTTCTTTCTTACTTCTTACTTTCTTCTTTCTTACTTCTTTCTTACTTCTTTCTTCTTTCTTTCTTACTTCTTTCTTACTTCTTTCTAACTTCTTTCTTACTTCTTTCTTCATTCCTTCTTACTTCTTTCTTACTTCTTTCTTACTTCTTTCTTACTTCTTTCTTACTTCTTTCTTCTATCTTTCTTTCTTCTTTCTTACTTCTTTCTTTCTTCTTTCTTACTTCTTTCTTACTTCTTTCTTACTTCTTTCTAACTTCTTTTTTCTTCTTTCTTACTTCTTTCTTACTTCTTTCTTACTTCTTTCTTACTTCTTTCTTCATTCATTCTTACTTCTTTCTTTCTTTCTTCTTTCTTATTCTTTCTTTCTTCTTTCTTATTTCTTTCTTACTTCTTTCTTCATTCCTTCTTACTTCTTTCCTTCTTTCTTCTTTCTTATTCTTTCTTTCTTCTTTCATACTTCTTTCTTTCTTCTTTCTAACTTCTTTTTTCTTCTTTCTTACTTCTTTCTTACTTCTTTCTTGCTTCTTTCTCACTTCTTTCTTACTTCTTTCTTACTTCTTTCTTCATTCCTTCTTACTTCTTTCTTACTTCTTTCTTACTTCTTTCTTACTTCATTCTAACTTCTTTTTTCTTCTTTCTTACTTCTTTCTTACTTCTTTCTTCTATCTTTCTTTCTTCTTTCTTACTTCCTTCTTTCTTCTTTCTTACTTCTTTCTTACTTCTTTCTTACTTCTTTCTAACTTCTTTTTTCTTCTTTCTTACTTCTTTCTTACTTCTTTCTTACTTCTTTCCTACTTCTTTCTTCATTCCTTCTTACTTCTTTCTTACTTCTTTCTTACTACTTTCTTACTTCTTTCTTTCTTCTTTCTTCTTTCTTTCTTACTTCTTTCTTACTTCTTTCTTACTTCTTTCTTACTTCTTTCTTACTTCTTTCTTACTTCTTTCTTCTATCTTTCTTTCTTCTTTCTTACTTCCTTCTTTCTTCTTTCTTACTTCTTTCTTACTTCTTTCTTACTTCTTTCTAACTTCTTTTTTCTTCTTTCTTACTTCTTTCTTACTTCTTTCTTACTTCTTTCCTACTTCTTTCTTCATTCCTTCTTACTTCTTACTTACTTCTTTCTTACTTCTTTCTTACTTCTTTCTTTCTTCTTTATTCTTTCTTTCTTACTTCTTTCTTACTTCTTTCTTACTTCTTTCTTACTTCTTTCTTACTTCTTTCTTCATTCCTTCTTACTTCTTTCTTACTTCTTTCTTACTTCTTTCTTACTACTTTCTTACTTCTTTCTTCTTTCTTTCTTACTTCTTTCTTACTTCTTTCTAACTTCTTTCTTACTTCTTTCTTCATTCCTTCTTACTTCTTTTTTACTTCTTTCTTACTTCTTTCTTACTTCTTTCTTACTTCTTTCTTCTATCTTTCTTTCTTCTTTCTTACTTCTTTATTTCTTCTTTCTTACTTCTTTCTTACTTCTTTCTTACTTCTTTCTAACTTCTTTTTCTTCTTTCTTACTTCTTTCTTACTTCTTTCTTACTTCTTTCTTACTTCTTTCTTACTTCTTTCTTCATTCCTTCTTACTTCTTTCCTTCTTTCTTCTTTCTTATTCTTTCTTTCTTCTTTCTTACTTCTTTCTTTCTTCTTTCTAACTTCTATTTTCTTTTTTCTTACTTCTTTCTTACTTCTTTCTTACTTCTTTCTTACTTCTTTCTTACTTCTTTTTTCATTCCTTCTTACTTCTTTCTTACTTCTTTCTTACTTCTTTCTTACTTCTTTCTTACTTCTTTCTTCCTTCTTTCTAACTTCTTTTTTCTTCTTTCTTACTTCTTTCTTACTTCTTTCTAACTACTTTCTTACTTCTTTCTTACTTCTTTCTTAATTCTTTCTTTCTTCTTTCTTTCTTCTTTCTTACTTCTTTCTTTCTTCTTTCTTACTTCTTTCTTAGTTCTTTCTTCTTTCTTTCTCACTTCTTTCTTGCTTCTTTCTTACTTCTTTCTTTCTTCTTTCTTTCTTCTTTCTTACCTCTTTCTTTCTTCTTTCTTACTTCTTTCTTACTTATTTCTTACTTCATTCTAACTTCTTTTTTCTTCTTTCTTACTTCTTTCTTACTTCTTTCTTACTTCTTTCTTCTTTCTTTCTTACTTCTTTCTTACTTCTTTCTTACTTCTTTCTTACTTCATTCTTTCTTCTTTCTTACTTCTTTCTTTCTTCTTTCTTACTTCTTTCTTAGTTCTTTCTTCTTTCTTTCTCACTTCTTTCTTACTTCTTTCTTACTTCTTTCTTACTTCTTTCTTTCTTCTTTCTTACTTCTTTCTTTCTTCTTTCTTACTTTTTTCTTACTTCTTTCTTACTTCATTCTAACTTCTTTTTTCTTCTTTCTTACTTCTTTCTTACTTCTTTCTTACTTCTTTCTTCTTTCTTTCTTACTTCTTTCTTACTTCTTTCTTACTTCTTTCTTTCTTCTTTCTTACTTCTTACTTTCTTCTTTCTTACTTCTTTCTTACTTCTTTCTTCTTTCTTTCTTACTACTTTCTTACTTATTTCTTACTTCTTTCTTACTTCTTTCTTTCTTCTTTCTTACTTCTTTCTTCTATCTTTCTTTCTTCTTTCTTACTTCCTTCTTTCTTCTTTCTTACTTCTTTCTTACTTCTTTCTTACTTCTTTCTAACTTCTTTTTTCTTCTTTCTTACTTCTTTCTTACTTCTTTCTTACTTCTTTCTTCTTTCTTTCTTACTTCTTTCTTACTTCTTTCTTACTTCTTTCTTTCTTCTTTCTTACCTCTTACTTTCTTCTTTCTTACTTCTTTCTTACTTCTTTCTTCTTTCTTTCTTACTTCTTTCTTACTTCTTTCTAACTTCTTTCTTACTTCTTTCTTCATTCCTTCTTACTTCTTTCTTACTTCTTTCTTACTTCTTTCTTACTTCTTTCTTACTTCTTTCTTCTATCTTTCTTTCTTCTTTCTTACTTCTTTCTTTCTTCTTTCTTACTTCTTTCTTACTTCTTTCTTACTTCTTTCTAACTTCTTTTTTCTTCTTTCTTACTTCTTTCTTACTTCTTTCTTACTTCTTTCTTACTTCTTTCTTCATTCATTCTTACTTCTTTCTTTCTTTCTTCTTTCTTATTCTTTCTTTCTTCTTTCTTATTTCTTTCTTACTTCTTTCTTCATTCCTTCTTACTTCTTTCCTTCTTTCTTCTTTCTTATTCTTTCTTTCTTCTTTCATACTTCTTTCTTTCTTCTTTCTAACTTCTTTTTTCTTCTTTCTTACTTCTTTCTTACTTCTTTCTTGCTTCTTTCTCACTTCTTTCTTACTTCTTTCTTACTTCTTTCTTCATTCCTTCTTACTTCTTTCTTACTTCTTTCTTACTTCTTTCTTACTTCATTCTAACTTCTTTTTTCTTCTTTCTTACTTCTTTCTTACTTCTTTCTTCTATCTTTCTTTCTTCTTTCTTACTTCCTTCTTTCTTCTTTCTTACTTCTTTCTTACTTCTTTCTTACTTCTTTCTAACTTCTTTTTTCTTCTTTCTTACTTCTTTCTTACTTCTTTCTTACTTCTTTCCTACTTCTTTCTTCATTCCTTCTTACTTCTTTCTTACTTCTTTCTTACTACTTTCTTACTTCTTTCTTTCTTCTTTCTTCTTTCTTTCTTACTACTTTCTTACTTCTTTCTTACTTCTTTCTTACTTCTTTCTTACTTCTTTCTTCTATCTTTCTTTCTTCTTTCTTACTTCCTTCTTTCTTCTTTCTTACTTCTTTCTTACTTCTTTCTTACTTCTTTCTAACTTCTTTTTTCTTCTTTCTTACTTCTTTCTTACTTCTTTCTTACTTCTTTCCTACTTCTTTCTTCATTCCTTCTTACTTCTTACTTACTTCTTTCTTACTTCTTTCTTACTTCTTTCTTTCTTCTTTATTCTTTCTTTCTTACTTCTTTCTTACTTCTTTCTTACTTCTTTCTTACTTCTTTCTTACTTCTTTCTTCATTCCTTCTTACTTCTTTCTTACTTCTTTCTTACTTCTTTCTTACTACTTTCTTACTTCTCTCTTCTTTCTTTCTTACTTCTTTCTTACTTCTTTCTAACTTCTTTCTTACTTCTTTCTTCATTCCTTCTTACTTCTTTTTTACTTCTTTCTTACTTCTTTCTTACTTCTTTCTTACTTCTTTCTTCTATCTTTCTTTCTTCTTTCTTACTTCTTTCTTTCTTCTTTCTTACTTCTTTCTTACTTCTTTCTTACTTCTTTCTAACTTCTTTTTTCTTCTTTCTTACTTCTTTCTTACTTCTTTCTTACTTCTTTCTTACTTCTTTCTTACTTCTTTCTTCATTCCTTCTTACTTCTTTCTTTCTTTCTTCTTTCTTATTCTTTCTTTCTTCTTTCTTATTTCTTTCTTACTTCTTTCTTCATTCCTTCTTACTTCTTTCCTTCTTTCTTCTTTCTTATTCTTTCTTTCTTCTTTCTTACTTCTTTCTTTCTTCTTTCTAACTTCTATTTTCTTTTTTCTTACTTCTTTCTTACTTCTTTCTTACTTCTTTCTTACTTCTTTCTTACTTCTTTTTTCATTCCTTCTTACTTCTTTCTTACTTCTTTCTTACTTCTTTCTTACTTCTTTCTTACTTCTTTCTTTCTTCTTTCTAACGTCTTTTTTCTTCTTTCTTACTTCTTCCTTACTTCTTTCTAACTACTTTCTTACTTCTTTCTTACTTCTTTCTTAATTCTTTCTTTCTTCTTTCTTTCTTCTTTCTTACTTCTTTCTTTCTTCTTTCTTACTTCTTTCTTAGTCCTTTCTTCTTTCTTTCTCACTTCTTTCTTGCTTCTTTCTTACTTCTTTCTTACTTCTTTCTTTCTTCTTTCTTACCTCTTTCTTTCTTCTTTCTTACTTCTTTCTTACTTATTTCTTACTTCATTCTAACTTCTTTTTTCTTCTTTCTTACTTCTTTCTTACTTCTTTCTTACTTCTTTCTTCTTTCTTTCTTACTTCTTTCTTACTTCTTTCTTACTTCTTTCTTACTTCATTCTTTCTTCTTTCTTACTTCTTTCTTTCTTATTTCTTACTTCTTTCTTAGTTCTTTCTTCTTTCTTTCTCACTTCTTTCTTACTTCTTTCTTACTTCTTTCTTACTTCTTTCTTTCTTCTTTCTTACTTCTTTCTTTCTTCTTTCTTACTTTTTTCTTACTTCTTTCTTACTTCATTCTAACTTCTTTTTTCTTCTTTCTTACTTCTTTCTTACTTCTTTCTTACTTCTTTCTTCTTTCTTTCTTACTTCTTTCTTACTTCTTTCTTACTTCTTTCTTTCTTCTTTCTTACTTCTTACTTTCTTCTTTCTTACTTCTTTCTTACTTCTTTCTTCTTTCTTTCTTACTACTTTCTTACTTATTTCTTACTTCTTTCTTACTTCTTTCTTTCTTCTTTCTTACTTCTTTCTTCTATCTTTCTTTCTTCTTTCTTACTTCCTTCTTTCTTCTTTCTTACTTCTTTCTTACTTCTTTCTTACTTCTTTCTAACTTCTTTTTTCTTCTTTCTTACTTCTTTCTTACTTCTTTCTTACTTCTTTCTTCTTTCTTTCTTACTTCTTTCTTACTTCTTTCTTACTTCTTTCTTTCTTCTTTCTTACTTCTTACTTTCTTCTTTCTTACTTCTTTCTTACTTCTTTCTTCTTTCTTTCTTACTTCTTTCTTACTTCTTTCTAACTTCTTTCTTACTTCTTTCTTCATTCCTTCTTACTTCTTTCTTACTTCTTTCTTACTTCTTTCTTACTTCTTTCTTACTTCTTTCTTCTATCTTTCTTTCTTCTTTCTTACTTCTTTCTTTCTTCTTTCTTACTTCTTTCTTACTTCTTTCTTACTTCTTTCTAACTTCTTTTTTCTTCTTTCTTACTTCTTTCTTACTTCTTTCTTACTTCTTTCTTACTTCTTTCTTACTTCTTTCTTCATTCATTCTTACTTCTTTCTTTCTTTCTTCTTTCTTATTCTTTCTTTCTTCTTTCTTATTTCTTTCTTACTTCTTTCTTCATTCCTTCTTACTTCTTTCCTTCTTTCTTCTTTCTTATTCTTTCTTTCTTCTTTCTTACTTCTTTCTTTCTTCTTTCTAACTTCTTTTTTCTTCTTTCTTACTTCTTTCTTACTTCTTTCTTGCTTCTTTCTCACTTCTTTCTTACTTCTTTCTTACTTCTTTCTTCATTCCTTCTTACTTCTTTCTTACTTCTTTCTTACTTCTTTCTTACTTCATTCTAACTTCTTTTTTCTTCTTTCTTACTTCTTTCTTACTTCTTTCTTCTATCTTTCTTTCTTCTTTCTTACTTCCTTCTTTCTTCTTTCTTACTTTTTTCTTACTTCTTTCTTACTTCTTTCTAACTTCTTTTTTCTTCTTTCTTACTTCTTTCTTACTTCTTTCTTACTTCTTTCCTACTTCTTTCTTCATTCCTTCTTACTTCTTTCTTACTTCTTTCTTACTACTTTCTTACTTCTTTCTTTCTTCTTTCTTCTTTCTTTCTTACTTCTTTCTTACTTCTTTCTTACTTCTTTCTTACTTCGTTCTTACTTCTTTCTTACTTCTTTCTTCTATCTTTCTTTCTACTTTCTTACTTCCTTCTTTCTTCTTTCTTACTTCTTTCTTACTTCTTTCTTACTTCTTTCTAACTTCTTTTTTCTTCTTTCTTACTTCTTTCTTACTTCTTTCTTACTTCTTTCCTACTTCTTTCTTCATTCCTTCTTACTTCTTACTTACTTCTTTCTTACTTCTTTCTTACTTCTTTCTTTCTTCTTTATTCTTTCTTTCTTACTTCTTTCTTACTTCTTTCTTACTTCTTTCTTACTTCTTTCTTCATTCCTTCTTACTTCTTTCTTACTTCTTTCTTACTTCTTTCTTACTACTTTCTTACTTCTTTCTTCTTTCTTTCTTACTTCTTTCTTACTTCTTTCTAACTTCTTTCTTACTTCTTTCTTCATTCCTTCTTACTTCTTTTTTACTTCTTTCTTACTTCTTTCTTACTTCTTTCTTACTTCTTTCTTCTATCTTTCTTTCTTCTTTCTTACTTCTTTCTTTCTTCTTTCTTACTTCTTTCTTACTTCTTTCTTACTTCTTTCTAACTTCTTTTTTCTTCTTTCTTACTTCTTTCTTACTTCTTTCTTACTTCTTTCTTACTTCTTTCTTACTTCTTTCTTCATTCCTTCTTACTTCTTTCTTTCTTTCTTCTTTCTTATTCTTTCTTTCTTCTTTCTTATTTCTTTCTTACTTCTTTCTTCATTCCTTCTTACTTCTTTCCTTCTTTCTTCTTTCTTATTCTTTCTTTCTTCTTTCTTACTTCTTTCTTTCTTCTTTCTAACTTCTATTTTCTTTTTTCTTACTTCTTTCTTACTTCTTTCTTACTTCTTTCTTACTTCTTTCTTACTTCTTTTTTCATTCCTTCTTACTTCTTTCTTACTTCTTTCTTACTTCTTTCTTACTTCTTTCTTACTTCTTTCTTTCTTCTTTCTAACGTCTTTTTTCTTCTTTCTTACTTCTTCCTTACTTCTTTCTAACTACTTTCTTACTTCTTTCTTACTTCTTTCTTAATTCTTTCTTTCTTCTTTCTTTCTTCTTTCTTACCTCTTTCTTTCTTCTTTCTTACTTCTTTCTTAGTCCTTTCTTCTTTCTTTCTCACTTCTTTCTTGCTTCTTTCTTACTTCTTTCTTACTTCTTTCTTTCTTCTTTCTTACCTCTTTCTTTCTTCTTTCTTACTTCTTTCTTACTTATTTCTTACTTCATTCTAACTTCTTTTTTCTTCTTTCTTACTTCTTTCTTACTTCTTTCTTACTTCTTTCTTCTTTCTTTCTTACTTCTTTCTTACTTCTTTCTTACTTCTTTCTTACTTCATTCTTTCTTCTTTCTTACTTCTTTCTTTCTTATTTCTTACTTCTTTCTTAGTTCTTTCTTCTTTCTTTCTCACTTCTTTCTTACTTCTTTCTTACTTCTTTCTTACTTCTTTCTTTCTTCTTTCTTACTTCTTTCTTTCTTCTTTCTTACTTTTTTCTTACTTCTTTCTTACTTCATTCTAACTTCTTTTTTCTTCTTTCTTACTTCTTTCTTACTTCTTTCTTACTTCTTTCTTCTTTCTTTCTTACTTCTTTCTTACTTCTTTCTTACTTCTTTCTTTCTTCTTTCTTACTTCTTACTTTCTTCTTTCTTACTTCTTTCTTACTTCTTTCTTCTTTCTTTCTTACTACTTTCTTACTTATTTCTTACTTCTTTCTTACTTCTTTCTTTCTTCTTTCTTACTTCTTTCTTCTATCTTTCTTTCTTCTTTCTTACTTCCTTCTTTCTTCTTTCTTACTTCTTTCTTACTTCTTTCTTACTTCTTTCTAACTTCTTTTTTCTTCTTTCTTACTTCTTTCTTACTTCTTTCTTACTTCTTTCTTCTTTCTTTCTTACTTCTTTCTTACTTCTTTCTTACTTCTTTCTTTCTTCTTTCTTACTTCTTACTTTCTTCTTTCTTACTTCTTTCTTACTTCTTTCTTCTTTCTTTCTTACTTCTTTCTTACTTCTTTCTAACTTCTTTCTTACTTCTTTCTTCATTCCTTCTTACTTCTTTCTTACTTCTTTCTTACTTCTTTCTTACTTCTTTCTTACTTCTTTCTTCTATCTTTCTTTCTTCTTTCTTACTTCTTTCTTTCTTCTTTCTTACTTCTTTCTTACTTCTTTCTTACTTCTTTCTAACTTCTTTTTTCTTCTTTCTTACTTCTTTCTTACTTCTTTCTTACTTCTTTCTTACTTCTTTCTTACTTCTTTCTTCATTCATTCTTACTTCTTTCTTTCTTTCTTCTTTCTTTATTCTTTCTTCCTTCTTTCTTATTTCTTTCTTACTTCTTTCTTCATTCCTTCTTACTTCTTTCCTTCTTTCTTCTTTCTTATTCTTTCTTTCTTCTTTCTTACTTCTTTCTTTCTTCTTTCTAACTTCTTTTTTCTTCTTTCTTACTTCTTTCTTACTTCTTTCTTGCTTCTTTCTCACTTCTTTCTTACTTCTTTCTTACTTCTTTCTTCATTCCTTCTTACTTCTTTCTTACTTCTTTCTTACTTCTTTCTTACTTCATTCTAACTTCTTTTTTCTTCTTTCTTACTTCTTTCTTACTTCTTTCTTCTATCTTTCTTTCTTCTTTCTTACTTCCTTCTTTCTTCTTTCTTACTTTTTTCTTACTTCTTTCTTACTTCTTTCTAACTTCTTTTTTCTTCTTTCTTACTTCTTTCTTACTTCTTTCTTACTTCTTTCCTACTTCTTTCTTCATTCCTTCTTACTTCTTTCTTACTTCTTTCTTACTACTTTCTTACTTCTTTCTTTCTTCTTTCTTCTTTCTTTCTTACTTCTTTCTTACTTCTTTCTTACTTCTTTCTTACTTCGTTCTTACTTCTTTCTTACTTCTTTCTTCTATCTTTCTTTCTACTTTCTTACTTCCTTCTTTCTTCTTTCTTACTTCTTTCTTACTTCTTTCTTACTTCTTTCTAACTTCTTTTTTCTTCTTTCTTACTTCTTTCTTACTTCTTTCTTACTTCTTTCCTACTTCTTTCTTCATTCCTTCTTACTTCTTACTTACTTCTTTCTTACTTCTTTCTTACTTCTTTCTTTCTTCTTTATTCTTTCTTTCTTACTTCTTTCTTACTTCTTTCTTACTTCTTTCTTACTTCTTTCTTCATTCCTTCTTACTTCTTTCTTACTTCTTTCTTACTTCTTTCTTACTACTTTCTTACTTCTTTCTTCTTTCTTTCTTACTTCTTTCTTACTTCTTTCTAACTTCTTTCTTACTTCTTTCTTCATTCCTTCTTACTTCTTTTTTACTTCTTTCTTACTTCTTTCTTACTTCTTTCTTACTTCTTTCTTCTATCTTTCTTTCTTCTTTCTTACTTCTTTCTTTCTTCTTTCTTACTTCTTTCTTACTTCTTTCTTACTTCTTTCTAACTTCTTTTTTCTTCTTTCTTACTTCTTTCTTACTTCTTTCTTATTCTTTCTTACTTCTTTCTTACTTCTTTCTTCATTCCTTCTTACTTCTTTCTTTCTTTCTTCTTTCTTATTCTTTCTTTCTTCTTTCTTATTTCTTTCTTACTTCTTTCTTCATTCCTTCTTACTTCTTTCCTTCTTTCTTCTTTCTTATTCTTTCTTTCTTCTTTCTTACTTCTTTCTTTCTTCTTTCTAACTTCTATTTTCTTTTTTCTTACTTCTTTCTTACTTCTTTCTTACTTCTTTCTTACTTCTTTCTTACTTCTTTCTTACTTCTTTTTTCATTCCTTCTTACTTCTTTCTTACTTCTTTCTTACTTCTTTCTTACTTCTTTCTTACTTCTTTCTTTCTTCTTTCTAACTTCTTTTTTCTTCTTTCTTACTTCTTTCTTACTTCTTTCTAACTACTTTCTTACTTCTTTCTTACTTCTTTCTTAATTCTTTCTTTCTTCTTTCTTTCTTCTTTCTTACTTCTTTCTTTCTTCTTTCTTACTTCTTTCTTAGTTCTTTCTTCTTTCTTTCTCACCTCTTTCTTGCTTCTTTCTTACTTCTTTCTTACTTCTTTCTTTCTTCTTTCTTACCTCTTTCTTTCTTCTTTCTTACTTCTTTCTTACTTATTTCTTACTTCATTCTAACTTCTTTTTCCTTCTTTCTTACTTCTTTCTTACTTCTTTCTTACTTCTTTCTTCTTTCTTTCTTACTTCTTTCTTACTTCTTTCTTACTTCTTTCTTCTTTCTTACTTCTTTCTTTCTTCTTTCTTACTTCTTTCTTAGTTCTTTCTTCTTTCTTTCTCACTTCTTTCTTACTTCTTTCTTACTTCTTTCTTTCTTCTTTCTTACTTCTTACTTTCTTCTTTCTTACTTCTTTCTTACTTCTTTATTCTTTCTTTCTTACTACTTTCTTACTTATTTCTTACTTCTTTCTTACTTCTTTCTTTCTTCTTTCTTACTTCTTTCTTCTATCTTTCTTTCTTCTTTCTTACTTCCTTCTTTCTTCTTTCTTACTTCTTTCTTACTTCTTTCTTACTTCTTTCTAACTTCTTTTTTCTTCTTTCTTACTTCTTTCTTACTTCTTTCTTACTTCTTTCTTCTTTCTTTCTTACTTCTTTCTTACTTCTTTCTTACTTCTTTCTTTCTTCTTTCTTACTTCTTACTTTCTTCTTTCTTACTTCTTTCTTACTTCTTTCTTCTTTCTTTCTTACTTCTTTCTTACTTCTTTCTAACTTCTTTCTTACTTCTTTCTTCATTCCTTCTTACTTCTTTCTTACTTCTTTCTTACTTCTTTCTTACTTCTTTCTTACTTCTTTCTTACTTCTTTCTTCCAGCTTTCTTTCTTCTTTCTTACTTCTTTCTTTCTTCTTTCTTACTTCTTTCTTACTTCTTTCTTACTTCTTTCTAACTTCTTTTTTCTTCTTTCTTACTTCTTTCTTACTTCTTTCTTACTTCTTTCTTACTTCTTTCTTACTTCTTTCTTCATTCATTCTTACTTCTTTCTTTCTTTCTTCTTTCTTATTCTTTCTTTCTTCTTTCTTATTTCTTTCTTACTTCTTTCTTCATTCCTTCTTACTTCTTTCCTTCTTTCTTCTTTCTTATTCTTTCTTTCTTCTTTCTTACTTCTTTATTTCTTCTTTCTAACTTCTTTTTCCTTCTTTCTTACTTCTTTCTTACTTCTTTCTTGCTTCTTTCTCACTTCTTTCTTACTTCTTTCTTACTTCTTTCTTCATTCCTTCTTACTTCTTTCTTACTTCTTTCTTACTTCTTTCTTACTTCTTTCTTACTTCTTTCTTACTTCTTTCTTTCTTCTTTCTAACTTCTTTTTTCTTCTTTCTTACTTCTTTCTTACTTCTTTCTAACTACTTTCTTACTTCTTTCTTACTTCTTTCTTAATTCTTTCTTTCTTCTTTCTTTCTTCTTTCTTACTTCTTTCTTTCTTCTTTCTTACTTTTTTCTTACTTCTTTCTTTCTTCTTTCTTACTTCTTTCTTACTTCTTTCTTTCTTCTTTCTTACTTCTTTCTTTCTTCCTTCTTTCTTCTTTCTTACTTCATTCTTTCTTGTTTCTTACTACTTTCTTACTACATTCTTACTTCTTTCTTACTTCTTTCTTCTTTCTTTCTTACTTCTTTCATACTTCTTTCTTACTTCTTTCTTCCTTCTTTCTTACTTCTTTCTCACTTCTTTCTTACTTCTTTCTTACTTCTTTCTTTCATCTTTCTTACTTCTTTCTTTCTTATTTCTTACTTCTTTCTTACTTCTTTCTTACTTCTTTCTTACTTCATTCTAACTTCTTTTTTCTTCTTTCTTACTTCTTTCTTACTTCTTTCTTACTTCTTTCTTCTTTCTTTCTTACTTCTTTCTTACTTCTTTCTTTCTCCTTTCTTACTTCTTTCTTTCTTCTTTCTTACTTCTTTCTTTCTTCTTTCTTACTTCTTTCTTACTTCTTTCTTCTTTCTTTCTTACTACTTTCTTACTTCTTTCTTACTTTTTCTTACTTCTTTCTTACTTCTTTCTTACTTCTTTCATACTTCTTTCTTACTTCTTTCTAACTTCTTTCTTACTTCTTTCTTCATTCCTTCTTACTTCTTTCTTACTTCTTTCTTACTTCTTTCTTACTTCTTTCTTCATTCTTTCTTTCTTCTTTCTTACTTCTTTCTTTCTTCTTTCTTACTTCTTTCTTACTTCTTTCTTACTTCTTTCTAACTTCTTTTTTCTTCTTTCTTACTTCTTTCTTACTTCTTTCTTACTTCTTTCTTACTTCTTTCTTCATTCCTTCTTACTTCTTTCTTACTTCTTTCTTACTTCTTTCTTACTTCTTTCTTACTTCTTTCTTCTTTCTTTCTTACTTCTTTCTTACTTCTTTCTTCTTTCTTTCTTACTTCTTTCATACTTCTTTCTTACTTCTTTCTTCTTTCTTTCTTACTTCTTTCTTACTTCTTTCTTACTTCTTTCTTACTTCTTCCTTCATTCCTTCTTACTTCTTTCTTACTTCTTTCTTACTTCTTTCTTCTTTCTTTCTTACTTCTTTCATACTTCTTTCTTACTTCTTTCTTCTTTCTTTCTTACTTCTTTCTTACTTCTTTCTTACTTCTTTCTTACTTCATTCTTTCTTCTCTCTTACTTCTTTCTTCTTCTTTCTTACTTCTTTCTTAGTTCTTTCTTCTTTCTTTCTCACTTCTTTCTTACTTCTTTCTTACTTCTTTCTTACTTCTTTCTTTCTTCTTTCTTACTTCTTTCTTTCTTCTTTCTTACTTCTTTCTTTCTTCTTTCTTACTTCTTTCTTACTTCTTTCTTACTTCATTCTAACTTCTTTTTTCTTCTTTCTTACTTCTTTCTTACTTCTTTCTTACTTCTTTCTTCTTTCTTTCTTACTTCTTTCTTACTTCTTTCTTTCTTCTTTCTTACTTCTTTCTTTCTTCTTTCTTAATTCTTTCTTACTTCTTTCTTCTTTCTTTCTTACTACTTTCTTACTTCTTTCTTACTTCTTTCTTACTTCTTTCATACTTCTTTCTTACTTCTTTCTAACTTCTTTCATACTTCTTTCTGCATTCCTTCTTACTTCTTTCTTACTTCTTTCTTACTTCTTTCTTACTTCTTTCTTACTTCTTTCTTCTATCTTTCTTTCTTCTTTCTTAATTCCTTCTTTCTTCTTTCTTACTTCTTTCTTACTTCTTTCTTACTTCTTTCTAACTTCTTTTTTCTTCTTTCTTACTTCATTCTTACTTCTTTCTTACTTCTTTCCTACTTCTTTCTTCATTCCTTCTTACATCTTTCTTACTTCTTTCTTACTACTTTCTTACTTCTTTCTTTCTTCTTTCTTCTTTCTTTCTTACTTCTTTCTTACTTCTTTCTTACTTCTTTCTTACTTCTTTCTTACTTCTTTCTTCTATCTTTCTTTCTTCTTTCTTACTTCCTTCTTTCTTCTTTCTTACTTCTTTCTTACTTCTTTCTTACTTCTTTCTAACTTCTTTTTTCTTCTTTCTTACTTCTTTCTTACTTCTTTCTTACTTCTTTCCTACTTCTTTCTTCATTCCTTCTTACTTCTTTCTTACTTCTTTCTTACTTCTTTCTTTCTTCTTTATTCTTTCTTTCTTACTACTTTCTTACTTCTTTCTTACTTCTTTCTTACTTCTTTCTTCATTCCTTCTTACTTCTTTCTTACTTCTTTCTTACTTCTTTCTTACTTCTTTCTTACTTCTTTCTTCTTTCTTTCTTACTTCTTTCTTACTTCTTTCTTACTTCTTTCTTACTCCTTTCTTTCTTCTTTGTTACTTCTTTCTTTCTTCTTTCTTACTTCTTTCTTAGTTCTTTCTTCTTTCTTTCTAACTTCTTTCTACTTCTTTCTTACTTCTTTCTTACTTCTTTCTTTCTTCTTTCTTACTTCTTTCTTTCTTCTTTCTTACTACTTTCTTACTTCTTTCTTACTTCTTTCTTACTTCTTTCTTACTTCTTTCTTACTTCTTTCTTTCTTCTTTCTTACTTCTTTCATACTTCTTTCTTACTTCTTTCTAACTTCTTTCTTACTTCTTTCTTCATTCCTTCTTACTTCTTTCTTTCTTCTTTCTTACTTCTTTCTTTCTTCTTTCTTACTTCTTTCTTACTTCTTTCTTCTTTCTTTCTTACTACTTTCTTACTTCTTTCTTACTTCTTTCTTACTTCTTTCTTACTTCTTTCTTACTTTTTTCTTACTTCTTTCTTACTTCTTTCTTACTTCTTTCTTCTTTCTTTCTTACTTCTTTCATACTTCTTTCTTACTTCTTTCTTCTTTCTTTCTTACTTCTTTCTTACTTCTTTCTTACTTCTTTCTTACTTCTTCCTTCATTCCTTCTTACTTCTTTCTTACTTCTTTCTTACTTCTTTCTTCTTTCTTTCTTACTTCTTTCATACTTCTTTCTTACTTCTTTCTTCTTTCTTTCTTACTTCTTTCTTACTTCTTTCTTACTTCTTTCTTACTTCATTCTTTCTTCTCTCTTACTTCTTTCTTTCTTCTTTCTTACTTCTTTCTTAGTTCTTTCTTCTTTCTTTCTCACTTCTTTCTTACTTCTTTCTTACTTCTTTCTTACTTCTTTCTTTCTTCTTTCTTACTTCTTTCTTTCTTCTTTCTTACTTCTTTCTTTCTTCTTTCTTACTTCTTTCTTACTTCTTTCTTACTTCATTCTAACTTCTTTTTTCTTCTTTCTTACTTCTTTCTTACTTCTTTCTTACTTCTTTCTTCTTTCTTTCTTACTTCTTTCTTACTTCTTTCTTTCTTCTTTCTTACTTCTTTCTTTCTTCTTTCTTAATTCTTTCTTACTTCTTTCTTCTTTCTTTCTTACTACTTTCTTACTTCTTTCTTACTTCTTTCTTACTTCTTTCATACTTCTTTCTTACTTCTTTCTAACTTCTTTCATACTTCTTTCTGCATTCCTTCTTACTTCTTTCTTACTTCTTTCTTACTTCTTTCTTACTTCTTTCTTACTTCTTTCTTCTATCTTTCTTTCTTCTTTCTTAATTCCTTCTTTCTTCTTTCTTACTTCTTTCTTACTTCTTTCTTACTTCTTTCTAACTTCTTTTTTCTTCTTTCTTACTTCATTCTTACTTCTTTCTTACTTCTTTCCTACTTCTTTCTTCATTCCTTCTTACATCTTTCTTACTTCTTTCTTACTACTTTCTTACTTCTTTCTTTCTTCTTTCTTCTTTCTTTCTTACTTCTTTCTTACTTCTTTCTTACTTCTTTCTTACTTCTTTCTTACTTCTTTCTTCTATCTTTCTTTCTTCTTTCTTACTTCCTTCTTTCTTCTTTCTTACTTCTTTCTTACTTCTTTCTTACTTCTTTCTAACTTCTTTTTTCTTCTTTCTTACTTCTTTCTTACTTCTTTCTTACTTCTTTCCTACTTCTTTCTTCATTCCTTCTTACTTCTTTCTTACTTCTTTCTTACTTCTTTCTTTCTTCTTTATTCTTTCTTTCTTACTACTTTCTTACTTCTTTCTTACTTCTTTCTTACTTCTTTCTTCATTCCTTCTTACTTCTTTCTTACTTCTTTCTTACTTCTTTCTTACTTCTTTCTTACTTCTTTCTTCTTTCTTTCTTACTTCTTTCTTACTTCTTTCTTACTTCTTTCTTACTCCTTTCTTTCTTCTTTGTTACTTCTTTCTTTCTTCTTTCTTACTTCTTTCTTAGTTCTTTCTTCTTTCTTTCTAACTTCTTTCTACTTCTTTCTTACTTCTTTCTTACTTCTTTCTTTCTTCTTTCTTACTTCTTTCTTTCTTCTTTCTTACTACTTTCTTACTTCTTTCTTACTTCTTTCTTACTTCTTTCTTACTTCTTTCTTACTTCTTTCTTTCTTCTTTCTTACTTCTTTCATACTTCTTTCTTACTTCTTTCTAACTTCTTTCTTACTTCTTTCTTCATTCCTTCTTACTTCTTTCTTTCTTCTTTCTTACTTCTTTCTTTCTTCTTTCTTACTTCTTTCTTACTTCTTTCTTCTTTCTTTCTTACTACTTTCTTACTTCTTTCTTACTTCTTTCTTACTTCTTTCTTACTTCTTTCTTACTTTTTTCTTACTTCTTTCTTACTTCTTTCTTACTTCTTTCTTACTTCTTTCTTACTTCTTTCTTCATTCCTTCTTACTTCTTTCTTACTTCTTTCTTCTTTCTTTCTTACTTCTTTCTTTCTTCTTTCATACTTCTTTATACTTCTTTCTTTCTTCTTTCTTCTTTCGTTCTTCTTTCTTACTTCTTTCTTACTTCTTTCTTCTTTCTTTCTTACTTCTTTCTCTCTTCTTTCATACTTCTTTATACTTCTTTCTTTCTTCTTTCTTACTTCTTTCTTTCTTCTTTCTTACTTCTTTCTTACTTCTTTCTTACTTCTTTCTTACTTCTTTCTTCATTCCTTCTTACTTCTTTCTTACTTCTTTCTTACTTCTTTCTTTCTTCTTTCTTTCTTCTTTCTTCTTTCTTTCTTCTTACTTTCTTTCTTCTTTCTTTCCTCTTTTTTTCTTCTTTCTTTCTTCTTACTTTCTTCTTTCTTTCTTCTTTCTTTCTTCTTTCTTTCTTTCCTCTTTCTTTCTTCTTTCTTTCTTCTTTCTTTCTTCTTCTTTCTTTCTTTCTTCTTTATTTCTTCTTTCTTCCTTATTTCTTGCTTCTTTCTTCTTTCTTTCTTCTTTCTTTCTTCTTTCTTTCTTCTTTCTTCTTTCTTTCTTACTTCTTTCTTTCTTCTCTCTTTCTTCTTTCTTTCTTTCTTCTTTCTTTCTTCTTTCTTTATTCTTTCTTCCTTCTTTCTTCTTTCTTTCTTTCTTCTTTCATTCTTCTTTCTTTCCTCTTTCTTCTTTCTTTCTTCTTCCTTTCTTCTTTCTTTCTTCTTTCTTTCTTTCTTCTTTATTTCTCTCTTATTTCTTTCTTTCTTCTTTCTTTCTTTCTTCTTTATTTCTTCTTTCTTTCTTCTTTCTTTCTTTCTTCTTTCTTTCTTCATTCTTTCTTCTTTCTTTCTTCTTTCTTACTTCTTTCTTTCTCCTTTCTTTCTTCTTTCTTTATTTCTTCTTTCTTTCTTCTTTCTTTCTTCTTTTTTTCTTCTTTATTTCTTCTTTTTTTTTCTTTTTTTTTCTTTCTTCTTTCTTTCTTCTTTCTTTCTTCTTTCTTTCTTTTTTCTTTATTTCATTTTTCTTTCTTTCTTACTTCTTTCTTACTTCTTCCTTTCTTCTCTCTTTCTTTCTTCTTTCTTTCTTCTTTCTTTCTTCTTTCTTTCTTCTTTCTTTCTTCTTTCTTTCTTCTTTCTTTCTTCTTTCTTTCTTCTTTCTTTCTTTCTTTCTTTCTTCTTTCTTTCTTACTACTTTCTTACTTCTTTCTTAGTTCTTTATTATTTCTTTCTTCTTTCATTCTTTCTTCTTTCTTTCTTCTTTCTTTCTTCTTTCTTTCTTCTTTCTTTCTTACTTCTTTCTTACTTTTCTTACTTCCTTCTTACTTATTTCTTTCTTCTTTCATTCTTTCTTCTTTCTTTCTTCTTTCTTCTTTCTTTCTTTCTTCCTTCTTTCTTTCTTCTTTCTTCTGTCTTTCTTCTTTCTTTCTTTCTTCTTTCTTTCTTTATTCTTTCTTTCTTCTTTCTTACTTCTTTCTTTCTTCTTTCTTTCTTTCTTCTTTCTTTCTTGTTTCTTTCTTCTTTCTTTCTTCATTCTTTCTTCTTTCTTTCTTTCTTCTTTCTTTCTTCTTTCTTTCTTCTTTCTTTCTTTCTTCTTTCTTTCCTCTTTTTTCTTCTTTCTTTCTTCTTACTTTCTTCTTTCTTTCTTCTTTCTTTCTTTCTTCTTTCTTTCTTTCTTCTTTCTTTCTTCTTTCTTTCCTTTCTTCTTTCTTTCTTCTCTCTTTCTCCTTTCTTTCTTTCTTCTTTCTTTCTTCATTCTTTATTGTCGGGGATTGGCTCAAGGAGCACAGACATGAGTCCACCAAGCAACTGTACGAGCAGAGCCCATTTTAGTTACATAAGTAGGCCTTAGTTAGCTTGTCTATTAGGCCGTGGGAAAGGGGGGGGAACGGAAAAGTACTAACTAAGGCAGGGTTAGGATATTTTTGAAGAGATAAGAGTCAGAAGAATGTGGGATGCGCATAGCTAGCTAAACCCAAGAAGGTGGAGTAAGTAAATGTGCTTAGCCTATTAGATAGAGACAAGTATGCATAATTCTGGTAATTGGTATAAATGCACGCCATCTCGGGCAATAAAGTTGAAGTATGCTTTATCACTCATATTGAGTCGGCTGCATTTCTTCCTCCGTCCGCTCCGGTCTGGAACTCTGATGGGATTTCTCTCTGCACTTTATTCTTTCTTTCTTCTCTCTTTCTCTTTCTTTATTCTTTCTTTCTTCCTTCTTTCTTTCTTTCTTCTTTCTTTCTTCTTTCTTTCTTACTTCTTTCTTACTTCTTTATTTATTCTTTCTTTCTTCTTTCTTTCTTCTTTCTTTCTTCTTCCTTTCTCTTTCTTTCTTCTTTATTTCTTCTTTCTTCTTTCTTTCTTCTTTTTTCATTCTTTCTTACTTCTTTCTTTCTTCTTTCATTCCTTCTTCTTTCTTTCTTATTTCTTTTTTCTTCTCTTTTCTTCTTTCTATCTTCTTTCTTTCTTCTTTCTTCTTTCTTTCTTCTTTCTTTCTTCTTTCTTTCTTCTTTCTTTCCTCTTCCTTTCTTCTTTTTTCTTCTTTCTTTCTTCTTTCATTCTTCTTTCTTTCCTCTTTCTTTCTTCTTTCTTTCCTCTTCCTTTCTTCTTTTTTCTTCTTCTTTCTTCTTCTTTCTTCTTTCTTCTTTCTTTCTTCTTTCTTTCTTCTCTCTTTCTTCTTTCATTCTTTCTTCTTTCTTTCTTCATTCTTTATTCTTTCTCTCTTCTTTCTTTCTCTCTCTTTCTTCTTTCTTTCTACTTTCTTTCTTTGTTTCTTCTTTCTTTCTTCTTTCTTTCTTACTTCCTTCTTACTTAATTCTTTCTTCTTTCATTCTTATTCTTTCTTCTTCTTTCTTTCTTCTTTCCTCTTTCTTTATTCTTTATCTTTTTCTGTCTTTCTTCTTTCTTTCTTTCTTCTTTCTTTCTTCTTTCTATCTTCTCTTTCTTTCTTCTTTCTTACTTCTTCCTTTCTTCTTTCGTTCTTTCTTCTTTCTTTCTTCTTTCTTTCTTTCTTCTTTCTTCTTTCTTTCTTTCTTCTTTCTTTCTTCTTTCTTTCCTCTTTCTTTCTTTTTCTTTCTTCTTACTTTCTTCTTTCTTTCTTCTTTCTTTCATTCTTTCTTCTTTCTTTCTTTCACCTTTATTTCTTCTTCTTTCTTTCTTCTTTCTTTCTTCTTTCTTACTTCTTTCTTTCTTCTTTCTTTCTTTCTTCATTCTTTCTTCTTTCTTCTTATATCTCCTTTCTTTCTACTTTCTTTCTTCTTTCTTTCTTTCTTCTTCTTTCTTCTTTCTTTCCTCTTTTTTCTTCTTTCTTTCTTCTTACTTTCTTCTTTCTTTCTTCTTTCCTTCTTTCTTCTTTCTTTCTTTCTTCTTTCTTTCTCTTTCTTTCTTTCTTCTTTCTTTCTTCTCTCTTTCTCCTTTCTTCTTCTTCTTTCTTTCTTCATTCTTTATTCTTTCTTCTTTCTTTCTCTTTCTTTCTTATTTCTTTCTTCTTTCTTTCTTTCTTCTTCTTCTTTCTTCTTTCTTTCTTACTTCTTTCTTACTTCTTTATTTCTTCTTTCTTTCTTTCTTCTTTCTTTCTTCTTTCTTTCTTTCTCCTTTCTTTCTTCTTTCTTTCTTTCTTCTTTCTTTCTTTTTATTTCATTCTTCTTTCTTTCTTCTTTCTTTCTTCTTTCTTCTTTCTTTCTTCTTTCTCTCTTTCTTCTTTCTTCTTCTTTCTTTGTTCTTTCTATCTTTCTTCTTTCTTTCTTCTTTCTTTTTTTCTTCTTTCTTCTTTCTTTCTTCTTTCTTTATTTCTTCTTTCTTTCTTTCTTCCTTCTTTCTTTCTTCTTCATTCTTTCTTCTTTCTCTTTCTTTCTCTTTCTTCTTTCTTTCTTTCTTCTTTCTTTCTTTCTTCTTTCTTCTTCTTTCTTTCTTACTTCTTTCTTACTTCTTTATTTATTCTTCTTTCTTCTTTCTTTCTTCTTTCTTTCTTCTTCCTTTATTCTTCTTTCTCTTTCTTTCTTCTTCCTTCTTCTTTCTTTCTTCTTTATTTCTTCTTTCTTTCTTTCTTTCTTCTTTTTTCATTATTTCTTACTTCTTTCTTTCTTCTTTCATTCCTTCTTCTTTCTTTCTTATTTCTTTTTTCTTCTCTTTTCTTCTTTCTATCTTCTTTCTTTCTTCTTTCTTCTTTCTTTCTTCTTTTCTTTCTTCTTTCTTTCTTCTTCCTTTCTTTCTTCTTTCTTTCTGTCTTCTTTCATTCTTCTTCTTTCCTCTTTCTTTCTTCTTCTTTCCTCTTCCTTCTTCTTTTTTTCTTCTTTCTTTCTTCTTTCTTTCTTCTTTCTTATTTCTTTCTTCTTTCTTTCTTCTCTCTTTCTTCTTTCATTCTTTCTTCTTTCTTTCTTCATTCTTTATTCTTTCTCTCTTCTTTCTTTCTCTCTCTTTCTTCTTCTTTCTACTTTCTTTCTTTGTTTCTTCTTTCTTTCTTCTTTCTTTCTTACTTCCTTCTTACTTAATTCTTACTTCTTTCATTCTTTATTCTTTCTTTCTTCTTTCTTTCTTCTTTCCTCTTTCTTTATTTCTTTATCTTTTTTCTGTCTTTCTTCTTTCTTTCTTTCTTCTTTCTTTCTTTCTTCTTTCTTTCTTCTTTCTTACTTCTTCCTTTCTTCTTTCATTCTTTCTTCTTTCTTTCTTCTTTCTTTCTTTCTTCTTTCTTCTTTCTTTCTTTCTTCTTTCTTTCTTCTTCTTTCCTCTTTCTTTCTTTTTCTTTCTTCTTACTTTCTTCTTTCTTTCTTCTTTCTTTCATTCTGTCTTCTTTCTTTCTTTCACCTTTATTTCTTCTTTCTTTCTTTCTTCTTTCTTTCTTCTTTCTTACTTCTTTCTTTCTTCTTTCTTTCTTTCTTCTTTCTTTCTTCTTTCTTCTTTATATCTCCTTTCTTCTTCTTTCTTTCTTCTTTCTTTCTTTCTTCTTTCTTTCTTCTTTCTTTCCTCTTTTTTCTTCTTTCTTTCTTCTTACTTTCTTCTTTCTTTCTTCTTTCCTTCTTTCTTCTTTCTTTCTTTCTTCTTTCTTTCTTCTTTCTTTCTTTCTTCTTTCTTTCTTCTCTCTTTCTCCTTTCTTTTTTCTTCTTTCTTTCTTCATTCTTTATTCTTTCTTCTTTCTTTCTCTTTCTTTCTTATTTCTTTCTTCTTTCTTTCTTTCTTTCTTCTTTCTTTCTTCTTTCTTTCTTACTTCTTCTTACTTCTTTATTTCTTCTTTCTTTCTTTCATCTTTCTTTCTTCTTTCTTTCTTTCTCCTTTCTTTCTTCTTTCTTTCTTTCTTCTTACTTTCTTTTTATTTCATTCTTCTTTCTTTCTTCTTTCTTTCTTCTTTCTTCTTTCTTTCTTCTTTCTCTCTTTCTTCTTTCTTTCTTCTTCTTTTTTCTTTCTATCTTTCTTCTTTCTTTCTTCTTTCTTTATTCTTTCTTTCCTCTTTCTTTCTTCTTTCTTTATTTCTTCTTTCTTTCTTTCTTCCTTCTTTCTTTCTTCTTTCATTCTTTCTTCTTCTCTTCTTTCTTCTTTCTTCTTTCTTTCTTTCTTCTTTCTTTCTTCTTCTTTCTTCTGTCTTTCTTCTTTATTTATTTCTTTCTTCTTTCTTTCTTTCTTCTTTCTTCTTCTTTCTTTCTTTCTTCTTTCTTTCTTCTTTCTTTCTTTCTTCTTTCTTCTCTTTCTTTCTTTCTTTCTTTCTTTCTTTCTTCTTTCTTTCTTCTTTCTTCTCTCCTTTCTTTCTTCTTTCTTTCTTTCTTCTTTCTTTCTTCTTTCTTTCTTCTTTTTCTTCTTTCTTTCTTCTTTCTTCTTCTTTCTTTCTTCTTTCTTCTTCTTTCTTCTTTCTTCTCTTTTCTTCTTTCTTTCTTCTTTCTTTCTTTCTATCTTTCTTCTTTCTTTCTTCTTTCTTTATTTCTTTCTTTCTTCTTTCTTTCTTCTTTCTTTATTACTTCTTTCTTTCTTTCTTCCTTCTTTCTTTCTTCTTTCATTCTTTCTCTTTCTCTTTCTTTCTTCTTTCTTCTTTCTTTCTTTCTTCTTTCTTTCTTTCTTCTTTCTTCTGTCTTTCTTCTTTATTTATTTCTTTCTTCTTTCTTTCTTTCTTCTTTCTTTCTTCTGTCTTTCTTCTTTCTTTCTTTCTTCTTTCTTTCTTTCTTCTTTCTTTCTTCCTTCTTTATTTCTTCTTCTTCTTTCTTTCTTCTTTCTTTCTTCTTTCTTATTTCTTTCTTCTTCCTTTCTTACTTCTTTCTTACTTCTTTCTTCTTTCTTTTTTCTTATTCTTTCTCTCTTTCTTCTTTCTTTCTTTCTTTCTTTCTTCTTTCCTTCTTTATTCTATCTTTCTTTCTTCTTTCTTTCTTCTTCCTTTCTTTCTTTTCTTCTTTCATTTTTCTTTCTTTCTTTCTTCTTTCTTTCTTTCTTCTTTATTTCTTCTTTCTTTCTGTCTTCTTACTTTCTTAGTTCTTCTTCTTTCTTTCTTCTTTCTTCTTTCTTTCTTCTTTCTTTCTTTATTCTTTCTTTCTTCTTTCTTTCTTATTTCTTTCTTCTTTCTTTCTTTCTTCCTTCTTTCTTTCTTCTTTCTTTCTTCACTCTTTCTCCTTTCTTTCTTTCTTCTTTCTTTTTCATTCTTTATTCTTTCTTTCTTCTTTCTTTCTCTTTCTTTCTTCTTTCTTTCTTTCTTCTTTCTTTCTTCTTTCTTTCTTACTTCTTTCTTACTTCATTATTTCTTCTTTCTTTCTTCTTTCTTTCTTCTTTCTTTCTCTTACTTTCTTCTTTCTTTCTTCTTTCTCTCTTCTTCTTTATTTCTTCTTTCTTTGTTCTTTCTTTCTTTCTTCTTTCTTTCTTCTTTCTTTATTTCTTCTTTCTTTCTTTCTTCCTTCTTTCTTTCTTCTTTCATTCTTACTTCTTTCTTTCTCTTTCTTTCTTCATTCTTCTTTCTTTCTTTCTTCTTTCTTTCTTTCTTCTTTCTCTGTCTTTCTCTTTCTTTCTTTCTTCTTCTTTCTTTCTTTCTTCTTTCTTCTTTCTTTCCTTCTTCTTTCTTTCCTCTTTCTTTCTTTCTACGTTTCTTTCTTCTTTCTTTCTTTCTGCTTCCTTTCTTCTTTCTTACTTCTTTATTTCTTCTTTCTTTCTTCTTTCTTTCTTCTTTCTTTCTTCTTTCTTTCTTCTTTCTTATTTCTTTCTTCTCCTTTCTTACTTCTTTCTTACTTCTTTCTTCTTTCTTTTTCTTTATTCTTTCTCTTTCTTCTTTCTTCTTTTCTTTCTCTTTCTTCTTCTTTCTTCTTTCTTCTATCTTTCTTTCTTCTTTCTTTCTTTCTTCTTTCTTCTTTCTTTCTTTTTTCTTTCTTCTTTCTTCTTCTTTCCTCTTTCTTTCTTTTTCTTTCTTCTTACTTTCTTCTTTCTTTCTTCTTTCTTTCATTCTTTCTTTCTTTCTTTGACCTTTATTTCTTCTTTCTTTCTTTCTCCTTTCTTTCTTCTTTCTTACTTCTTTCTCCTTCTTTCTTTCTTTCTCTTTCTTTCTTCTTTCTTCTTTATATCTTCTTCTTTCTCTTTCTTTCTTCTTTCTTTCTTTCTTCTTCTTTCTCTTTCTTCTCTTTTTCTTCTTTCTTTCTTCTTACGTTCTTCTTTCTTTCTTCTTTCCTTCTTTCTTCTTTCTTTCTTTCTTCTTTCTTTCTTTCTTCTTTCTTCTCTCTTTCTCCTTTCTTTCTTTCTTCTTTCTTTCTTCATTCTTTATTCTTTCTTCTTTCTTTCTCTTTCTTCTTATTTCTTTCTTTTTCTTTCTTTCTTTCTTCTTTCTTTCTTCTTTCTTTCTTACTTCTTTCTTACTTCTTTATTTCTTCTTTCTTTCTTTCTTCTTTCTTTCTTCTTTCTTCTTTCTCCTTTCTTTCTTCTTTCTTTCTTTCTTCTTTCTTTCTTTTTTATTTCATTCTTCTTTCTTCTTCTTTCTTTCTTCTTTATTCTTTCTTACTTCTTTCTCTCTTTCTTCTTTCTTTCTTCTTTCTTTGTTCTTTCTATCTTTCTTCTTTCTTTCTTCTTCTTTATTTCTTTCTTTCTTCTTTCTTTCTTCTTTCTTTATTTCTTCTTTCTTTCTTTCTTCCTTCTTTCTTTCTTCTTTCATTCTTTCTTCTTCTTTCTTCTTTCTTCTTTCTTCTTTCTTTCTTTCTTCTTCTTTCTTTCTTCTTTCTTCTGTCTTTCTTCTTTATTTATTTCTTTCTTCTTTCTTTCTTTCTTCTTTCTTTCTTCTTTCTTTCTTTCTTCTTTCTTTCTTCTTCTTTCTTTCTTCTTTCTTTCTTCTTTCTTCTATCTTCTTTCTTTCTTCTTTCTTCTTTCTTCTTTCTTTCTTCTTTCTTTCTTTCTTCTTTCTTCTTTCTTTCTTCTTTTTTCTTCTTTCTTTCTTCTTTCTTTCTTTGTTCTTTCTATCTTTCTTCTTTCTTTCTTCTTTCTTTATTTCTTTCTTTCTTCTTTCTTTCTTCTTTCTTTATTACTTCTTTCTTTCTTTCTTCCTTCTTTCTTTCTTCTTTCATTCTTTCTTCTTTCTCTTTCTTTCTTCTTTCTTCTTTCTTTCTTTCTTCTTTCTTTCTTTCTTCTTTCTTCTGTCTTTCTTCTTTATTTATTTCTTTCTTCTTTCTTTCTTTCTTCTTTCTTTCTTCTGTCTTTCTTCTTTCTTTCTTTCTTCTTTCTTCTTTCTTCTTTCTTTCTTCCTTCTTTATTTCTTTCTTTCTTCTTTCTTTCTTCTTTCTTTCTTCTTTCTTATTTCTTTCTTCTTCCTTTCTTACTTCTTTCTTACTTCTTTCTTCTTTCCTTTTTCTTATTCTTTCTCTCTTTCTTCTTTCTTTCTTTCTTTCTTTCTTCTTTCCTTCTTTATTCTATCTTTCTTTCTTCTTTCTTTCTTCTTCCTTTCTTTTCTTTTCTTCTTTCATTTTTCTTTCTTTCTTTCTTCTTTCTTTCTTTCTTCTTTATTTCTTCTTTCTTTCTGTCTTCTTACTTTCTTATTTCTTCTTTCTTTCTTTCTTCTTTCTTCTTTCTTTTCTTCTTTCTTTCTTATTCTTTCTTTCTTCTTTCTTTCTTATTTCTTTCTTCTTCTTTCTTTCTTCCTTCTTTCTTTCTTCTTTCTTTCTTCTCTCTTTCTCCTTCTTTCTTTCTTCTTTCTTTTTCATTCTTTATTCTTTCTTTCTTCTTTCTTTCTCTTTCTTTCTTCTTTCTTCTTTCTTTCTTTCTTCTTTCTTTCTTCTTTCTTTCTTACTTCTTTCTTACTTCATTCTTTCTTCTTTCTTTCTTCTTTCTTTCTTCTTTCTTTCTTCTTTCTTTCTTCTTTCTCTCTTTCTTCTTTATTTCTTCTTTCTTCTTTCTTCTTTCTTTCTTCTTTCTTTATTTCTTTCTTTCTTCTTTCTTTCTTCTTTCTTTATTTCTTCTTTCTTTCTTTCTTCTTCTTTCTTTCTTCTTTCATTCTTACTTCTTTCTTTCTCTTTCTTTCTTCATTCTTCTTTCTTTCTTTCTTTCTTTCTTTCTTTCTTCTTTCTTCTGTCTTTCTTCTTTCTTTCTTTCTTTCTTCTTTCTTTCTTTCTTCTTTCTTCTTTCTTTCCTTCTTCTT